>NC_090449.1:482249134-482338331 GCF_031143425.1 Pleurodeles waltl
TTTGGATGTCTAAATGACGGCTCCCATGAGCCTCTTGCTGACGAGCACTGGCGATGCACCTGTGCGCCTACTGAGTGGTGCAAAATCCTGTGAAGACGTTTGGCAGCATTTCAAGCGACCCCTTCAGTTACATACGCTCTCTGCTGATGACGGCCGAAAGCCAGAAACACGTGTCCAGAGATACGGCACTCGCTGCACCTACCTTAGGTGAAAGACTTTCTACAGCGATACGGCACTTGCTGCACCTACTTAGGGTGAATAATTTTTTGAAATATTTGCGCTATTTATATTTAAATGACTGCATTTACCATGATGCCTTGGGGCTATTTTCCGCTTGAGTGCAAGGCAGTGTGCTCCCTTTTTCTTTTTGGATGTCTAAATGACGGCTCCTGTGAGCCTCTTGCTAATGAGCACTGGCGATGCACCTGTGCGCCTACTGAGTGGTACAAAAACCTGTGAATACGTTTGGCGGCATTTCAAGCGACCCCTTCAGTTACATACGCTCTCTGCTGATGACTGCCGAAAGCCAGAAACATGTGTCCAGGGATACGGCACTCGCTGCACCTACCTTAGGTGAAAGACTTTCTACAGCGATACAGCACTTGCTGCACCTACTTAGGGTGAATAATTTTTTGAAAAATTTGCGCTATTTATATTTAAATGACTGCATTTACCATGATACCTAGGGGCTATTTTCCGCTTGAATGCAAGGCAGTGTGCTCCCTTTTTCTTTTTGGATGTCTAAATGACGGCTCCTGTGAGCCTCTTGCTGACGAGCACTGGCGATGCACCTGTGCGCCTACTGAGTGGTACAAAAACCTGGGAAGACGTTTGGTGGCATTTCAAGCGACCCCTTCAGTTACATACTCTCTCTGCTGATGACGGCCGAAAGCCAGAAACATGTGTCCAGAGATACGGCACTCGCTGCACCTACCTTAGGTGAAAGACTTTCTACAGCGATACGGCACTTGCTGCACCTACTTAGGGTGAATAATTTTTTTAAAAATGTGCGCTATTTATATTTTAATGACTGCATTTACCATGATGCCTTTGGGCTATTTTCTACTTGAATGCAAGGCAGTGTGCTCCCTTTTTCTTTTTGGATGTCTAAATGACGGCTCCCGTGAGCCTCTTGCTCACGAGCACTGGCGATGCACCTGTGCGCCTACTGAGTGGTACAAAAACCTGTGAAGACATTTGGCGGCATTTCAAGCGACCCCTTCAGTTACATACGCTCTCTGCTGATGACGGCCGAAAGCCAGAAACATGTGTCCAGAGATACGGCACTCGCTGCACCTACCTTAGGTGAAAGACTTTCTACAGCGATACGGCACTTGCTGCACCTACTTAGGGTGAATAATTTTTTTTTAAATTCTCGCTATTTTTATATAAATGACTGCATTTACCATGATGCCTTGGGGCTATTTTCCTCTTGAATGCAAGGTAGTGTGCTCCCTTTTTCTTTTTGGATGTCTAAATGACGGCTCCCGTGAGCCTCTTGCTGACGAGCACTGGCGATGCACCTGTGCGCCTACTGAGTGGTACAAAAACCTTTGAAGACGTTTGGCGGCATTTCAAGTGACCCCTTCAGTTACATATGCTCTCTGCTGATGACGGCCGAAAGCCAGAAACACGTGTCCAGAGATACGGCACTCGCTGCACCTACCTCAGATGAAAGACTTTCTAAAGCGATACGGCACTTGCTGCACCAACTTAGGGTGAATATTTTTTTGAAAAATTCTCGCTATTTATATTTAAATGACTGCATTTACCATGATGCCTTGGGGCTATTTTCCACTTGAATGCAAGGCAGTTTGCTCCCTTTTTCTTTTTGGATGTCTAAATTAGGGCTCCCTTGAGCCTCTTGCTGACGAGCACTGGTGATGCACCTGTGCACCTTCTGAGTGGTACAAAAACCTGTGAAGACGTTTGGCG
Organism: Pleurodeles waltl; assembly: GCF_031143425.1. Lineage (NCBI taxonomy): Eukaryota > Metazoa > Chordata > Amphibia > Caudata > Salamandridae > Pleurodeles > Pleurodeles waltl. Next base: position 482,251,070 of record NC_090449.1, read on the forward strand.
GCATTTCAGGCGACCCCTTCAGTTACATACGCTCTCTGCTGATGACGGCCGAAAGCCAGAAACACGTGTCCAGAGATACGGCACTCGCTGCACCTACCTTAGTTGAAAGACTTTCTACAGCGATACAGCACTTGCTGCACCTACTTAGGGTGAATAATTTTTTGAAAAATTCTCGCTATTTATATTTAAATGACTGCATTTATCATGATGCCTTGGGGCTATTTTCCTCTTGAATGCAAGGCAGTGTGCTCCCTTTTTCTTTTTGGATGTCTAAATGACGGCTCCCGTGAGCCTCTTGCTGACGAGCACTGGCGATGCACCTGTGCGCCTACTGAGTTGTACAAAAACATGTGAAGACGTTTGGCGGCATTTCAAGCGACCCCTTCAGTTACATACGCTCTCTGCTGATGACGGCCGAAAGCCAGAAACACGTGTCCAGAGATACGGCACTCGCTGCACCTACCTCAGGTGAAAGACTTTCTACAGCGATGCGGCACTTGCTGCACCTACTTAGGGTGAATAATTTTTTGAAAAATTCTCGCTATTTATATTTAAATGACTGCATTTAACATGATGCCTTGGGGCTATTTTCCGCTTGAATGCAAGGCAGTGTGCTCCCTTTTTCTTTTAAGATGTCTAAATTACGGCTCCCTTGAGCCTCTTGCTGATGAGCACTGGTGATGCACCTGTGCGCCTACTGAGTGGTACAAAAACCTGTGAAGACGTTTGGCTCCATTTCAGGCGACCCCTTCAGTTACATACGCTCTCTGCTGATGACGGCCGAAAGCCAGAAACACGTGTCCAGAGATACGGCACTCGCTGCACCTACCTTAGGTGAAAGACTTTCTACAGCGATACAGCACTTGCTGCACCTACTAAGGGTGAATCATTTTTTGAAAAATTCTCGCTATTTATATTTAAATGACTGCATTTACCATGATGCCTTGGGGCTATTTTCCCCTTGAATGCAAGGCAGTGTGCTCCCTTTTTCTTTTTGGATGTCTAAATGACGGCTCCCGTGAGCCTCTAGCTGACGAGCACTGGCGATGCACCTGTGCGCCTACTGAGTGGTACAAAAACCTGTGAAGACGTTTGGCGGCATTTCAAGCGACCCCTTCAGTTACATACGCTCTCTGCTGATGACGGCCGAAAGCCAGAAACACGTGTCCAGAGATACGGCACTCGCTGCACCTAGCTTAGGTGAAAGACTTTCTACAGCGATACGGCACTTGCTGCACCTACTTAGGGTGAATAATTTTTTGAAAAATTCTCGCTATTTATATTTAAATGACTGCATTTACCATGATGCCTTGGGGCTATTTTCCGCTTGAATGCAAGGCAGAGTGCTCCCTTTTTCTTTTTGGATGTCTAAATGACGGCTCCCGTGAGCGTCTTGCTGACGAGCACTGGCGATGCACCTGTGCGCCTACTGAGTGGTACAAAAACCTGTGAAGACGTTTGGCGGCATTTCAAGTGCCCCCTTTTAGTTACATACGCTCTCTGCTGATGACGGTCGAAAGCCAGAAACATGTGTCCAGAGATACGGCACTCGCTGCACCTACCTTAGGTGAAAAACTTTCTACAGCGATACGGTACTTGCTGCACCTACTTAGGGTGAATAATTTTTTGAAAAATTCTCGCTATTTATATTTAAATGACTGCATTTACCATGATGCCTTGGGGCTATTTTCCGCTTGAATGCAAGGCTTTGTGCTCCCTTTTTCTTTTTGGATGTCTAAATGACGGCTCCCGTGAGCCTCTTGCTGACGAGCACTGGCGATGCACCTGTGCGCCTACTGAGTGGTACAAAAACCTGTGAAGACGTTTGGGGGCATTTCAAGTACCCTCTTCAGTTACATACACTCTCTGCTGATGACGGCCGAAAGCCAGAAACATGTGTCCAGAGATACGGCACTCGCTGCACCTACCTTAGGTGAAAAACTTTGTACAGCGATACGGTACTTGCTGCACCTACTTAGGGTGAATCATTTTTTGAAAAATTCTCGCTATTTATATTTAAATGACTGCATTTAACATGATGCCTTGGGGCTATTTTCCGCTTGAATGCAAGGCAGTGTGCTCCCTTTTTCTTTTAAGATGTCTAAATTACGGCTCCCTTGAGCCTCTTGCTGATGAGCACTGGTGATGCACCTGTGCGCCTACTGAGTGGTACAAAAACCTGTGAAGACGTTTGGCTCCATTTCAGGCGACCCCTTCAGTTACATACGCTCTCTGCTGATGACGGCCGAAAGCCAGAAACACGTGTCCAGAGATACGGCACTCGCTGCACCTACCTTAGGTGAAAGACTTTCTACAGCGATACAGCACTTGCTGCACCTACTAAGGGTGAATAATTTTTTGAAAAATTCTCGCTATTTAGATTTAAATGACTGCATTTACCATGATGCCTTGGGGCTATTTTTCGCTTGAATGCAAGGCAGTGTGCTCCCTTTCTCTTTTTGGATGTCTAAATGACGGCACCCGTGAGCCTCTTGCTGACGAGCACTGGCGATGCACCTGTGCACCTACTGAGTGGTACAAAAACCTGTGAAGACGTTTGGCGGCATTTCAAGCGACCCCTTCAGTTACATATGCTCTCTGCTGATGACGGCCGAAAGCCAGAAACACGTGTCCAGAGATTCGGCACTCGCTGCACCTACCTTAGGTGAAAGACTTTCTACAGCAATACGGCACTTGCTGCACCTACTTAGGGTAAATAATTTTTTGAAAAATTCTCGCTATTTATATTTAAATGACTGCATTTACCATGATGCCTTGGGGCTATTTTCCTCTTGAATGCAAGGCAGTGTGCTCCCTTTTTCTTTTTGGATGTCTAAATGACGGCTCCCGTGAGCCTCTTGCTGACGAGCACTGGCGATGCACCTGTGTGCCTACTGAGTGGTACAAAAACCTGTGAAGACGTTTGGCGGCATTTCAAGTGACCCCTTCAGTTACATACGCTCTCTGCTGATGACGGCCGAAAGCCAGAAACACGTGTCCAGAGATACGGCACTCGCTGCACCTAGCTTAGGTGAAAGACTTTCTACAGCGATACGGCACTTGCTGCACCTACTTAGGGTGAATAATTTTTTGAAAAATTCTCGCTATTTATATTTAAATGACTGCATTTACCATGATGCCTTGGGGCTATTTTCCGCTTGAATGCAAGGCAGTGTGCTTCCTTTTTCTTTTTGGATGTCTAAATGACGGCTGCCGTGAGCCTCTTGCTGACGAGCACTGGCCATGCACCTGTGCGCCTACTGAGTGGTACAAAAACCTGTGAAGACGTTTGGCGGCATTTCAAGCGACCCCTTCAGTTACATACGCTCTCTGCTGATGACGGCCGAAAGCCAGAAACACGTGTCCAGAGATACGGCACTCGCTGCACCTAGCTTAGGTGAAAGACTTTCTACAGCGATACAGCACTTGCTGCACCTACTTAGGGTGAATAATTTGTTGAAAAATTCTCGCTATTTATATTTAAATGACTGCATTTACCATGATGCCTTGGGGCTATTTTCCGCTTGAATGCAAGGCAGTGTGCTCAATTTTTCTTTTTGGATGTCTAAATGACGGCTCCCGTGAGCCTCTTGCTGACGAGCACTGGCGATGCACCTGTGCGCCTACTGAGTGGTACAAAAACCTGTGAAGACGTTTGGCGGCATTTCAAGCGACCCCTTCAGTTACATACGCTCTCTGCTGATGACGGCCGAAAGCCAGAAACACGTGTCCAGAGATACGGCACTCGCTGCACCTACCTTAGGTGAAAGACTTTATACAGCGATACGGCACTTGCTGCACCTACTTAGGGTGAATAATTTTTTGAAAAATTCTCGATATTTATTTTTAAATGACTGCGTTTACCATGATGCCTTGGGGCTATTTTCCGCTTGAATGCAAGGCAGTGTGCTCCCTTTTTCTTTTTGGATGTCTAAATTACGGCTCCCGTGAGCCTCTTGCTGACGAGCACTGGCGATGCACCTGTGCGCCTACTGAGTGGTACAAAAACCTGTGAAGACATTTGGCGGCTTTTCAAGCGACCCCTTCAGTTATATACGCTCACTGCTGATGACGGCCGAAAGCCAGAAACACGTGTCCAGAGATACGGCACTCGCTGCACCTACCTTAGGTGAAAGACTTTCAACAGCGAAACGGCACTTGCTGCACCTACTTAGGGTGAATAATTTTTTTTTAAATTCTTGCTATTTATATTTAAATGACTGCATTTACCATGATGCCTTGGGGCTATTTTCCGCTTGAATGCAAGGCAGTGTGCTCCCTTTTTGTTTTTGGATGTCTAAATGACGGTTCCCGTGAGCCTCTTGCTGACGAGCACTGGCGATGCACCTGTGCGCCTACTGAGTGGTACAAAAACCTGTGAAGACGTTTGGTGGCATTTCAAGCGACCCCTTCAGTTACATACGCTCTCTGCTGATGACGGCCGATAGCCAGAAACACGTGTCTAGAGATAGGGCACTCGCTGCACCTACCTTAGGTGAAAGACTTTCTACAGCGATACAGCACTTGCTGCACCTACTTAGGGTGAATAATGTTTTGAAAAATTCTCGCTATTTATATTTAAATGACTGCATTTACCATGATGCCTTGGGGCTATTTTCCCCTTGAATGCAAGGCAGTGTTCTCCCTTTTTCTTTTTGGATGTCTAAATGACGGCTCCCGTGAGCCTCTTGCTGACGAGCACTGGCGATGCACTTGTGCGCCTACTGAGTGGTACAAAAACCTCTGAAGACGTTTGGCGGCATTTCAAGCGCCCCCTTCAGTTACATACGCTCTCTGCTGATGACGGCCGAAAGCCAGAAACATGTGTCCAGAGATACGGCACTCGCTGCACCTACCTTAGGTGAAAGACTTTCTGCAGCGATACGGTACTTGCTGCACCTACTTAGGGTGAATAATTTTTTGAAAAATTCTCGCTATTTATATTTAAATGACTGCATTTACCATGATGCCTTGGGGCTATTTTCCGCTTGAATGCAAGGCTTTGTGCTCCCTTTTTCTTTTTGGATGTCTAAATGACGGCTCCCGTGAGCCTCTTGCTGACGAGCACTGGCGATGCACCTGTGCGCCTACTGAGTGGTACAAAAACCTGTGAAGACGTTTGGGGGCATTTCAAGTACCCTCTTCAGTTACATACACTCTCTGCTGATGACGGCCGAAAGCCAGAAACATGTGTCCAGAGATACGGCACTCGCTGCACCTACCTTAGGTGAAAGACTTTGTACAGCGATACGGTACTTGCTGCACCTACTTAGGGTGAATCATTTTTTAAAAAATTCTCGCTATTTATATTTAAATGACTGCATTTAACATGATGCCTTGGGGCTATTTTCCGCTTGAATGCAAGGCAGTGTGCTCCCTTTTTCTTTTAAGATGTCTAAATTACGGCTCCCTTGAACCTCTTGCTGATGAGCACTGGTGATGCACCTGTGCGCCTACTGAGTGGTACAAAAACCTGTGAAGACGTTTGGCTCCATTTCAGGCGACCCCTTCAGTTACATACGCTCTCTGCTGATGACGGCCGAAAGCCAGAAACACGTGTCCAGAGATACGGCACTCGCTGCACCTACCTTAGGTGAAAGACTTTCTACAGCGATACAGCACTTGCTGCACCTACTAAGGGTGAATAATTTTTTGAAAAATTCTCGCTATTTAGATTTAAATGACTGCATTTACCATGATGCCTTGGGGCTATTTTTCGCATGAATGCAAGGCAGTGTGCTCCCTTTCTCTTTTTGGATGTCTAAATGACGGCACCCGTGAGCCTCTTGCTGACGAGCACTGGCGATGCACCTGTGCACCTACTGAGTGGTACAAAAACCTGTGAAGACGTTTGGCGGCATTTCAAGCGACCCCTTCAGTTACATATGCTCTCTGCTGATGACGGCCGAAAGCCAGAAACACGTGTCCAGAGATTCGGCACTCGCTGCACCTACCTTAGGTGAAAGACTTTCTACAGCAATACGGCACTTGCTGCACCTACTTAGGGTAAATAATTTTTTGAAAAATTCTCGCTATTTATATTTAAATGACTGCATTTACCATGATGCCTTGGGGCTATTTTCCTCTTGAATGCAAGGCAGTGTGCTCCCTTTTTCTTTTTGGATGTCTAAATGACGGCTCCCGTGAGCCTCTTGCTGACGAGCACTGGCGATGCACCTGTGTGCCTACTGAGTGGTACAAAAACCTGTGAAGACGTTTGGCGGCATTTCAAGTGACCCCTTCAGTTACATACGCTCTCTGCTGATGACGGCCGAAAGCCAGAAACACGTGTCCAGAGATACGGCACTCGCTGCACCTAGCTTAGGTGAAAGACTTTCTACAGCGATACGGCACTTGCTGCACCTACTTAGGGTGAATAATTTTTTGAAAAATTCTCGCTATTTATATTTAAATGACTGCATTTACCATGATGCCTTGGGGCTATTTTCCGCTTGAATGCAAGGCAGTGTGCTCCCTTTTTCTTTTTGGATGTCTAAATGACGGCTCCCGTGAGCGTCTTGCTGACGAGCACTGGCGATGCACCTGTGCGCCTACTGAGTGGTACAAAAACCTGTGAAGACGTTTGGCGGCATTTCAAGTGCCCCCTTTTAGTTACATACGCTCTCTGCTGATGACGGCCGAAAGCCAGAAACATGTGTCCAGAGATACGGCACTCGCTGCACCTACCTTAGGTGAAAAACTTTCTACAGCGATACAGTACTTGCTGCACCTACTTAGGGTGAATAATTTTTTGAAAAATTCTCGCTATTTATATTTAAATGACTGCATTTACCATGATGCCTTGGGGCTATTTTCCGCTTGAATGCAAGGCTTTGTGCTCCCTTTTTCTTTTTGGATGTCTAAATGACGGCTCCCGTGAGCCTCTTGCTGACGAGCACCGGCGATGCACCTGTGCGCCTACTGAGTGGTACAAAAACCTGTGAAGACGTTTGGGGGCATTTCAAGTACCCTCTTCAGTTACATACACTCTCTGCTGATGACGGCCGAAAGCCAGAAACATGTGTTCAGAGATACGGCACTCGCTGCACCTACCTTAGGTGAAAGACTTTGTACAGCGATACGGTACTTGCTGCACCTACTTAGGGTGAATCATTTTTTGAAAAATTCTCGCTATTTATATTTAAATGACTGCATTTAACATGATGCCTTGGGGCTATTTTTCGCTTGAATGCAAGGCAGTGTGCTCCCTTTTTCTTTTAAGATGTCTAAATTACGGCTCCCTTGAGCCTCTTGCTGATGAGCACTGGTGATGCACCTGTGCGCCTACTGAGTGGTACAAAAACCTGTGAAGACGTTTGGCTCCATTTCAGGCGACCCCTTCAGTTACATACGCTCTCTGCTGATGACGGCCGAAAGCCAGAAACACGTGTCCAGAGATACGGCACTCGCTGCACCTACCTTAGGTGAAAGACTTTCTACAGCGATACAGCACTTGCTGCACCTACTAAGGGTGAATAATTTTTTGAAAAATTCTCGCTATTTAGATTTAAATGACTGCATTTACCATGATGCCTTGGGGCTATTTTTCACTTGAATGCAAGGCAGTGTGCTCCCTTTCTCTTTTTGGATGTCTAAATGACGGCACCCGTGATCCTCTTGCTGACGAGCACTGGCGATGCACCTGTGCACCTACTGAGTGGTACAAAAACCTGTGAAGACGTTTGGCGGCATTTCAAGCGACCCCTTCAGTTACATATGCTCTCTGCTGATGACGGCCGAAAGCCAGAAACACGTGTCCAGAGATTCGGCACTCGCTGCACCTACCTTAGGTGAAAGACTTTCTACAGCAATACGGCACTTGCTGCACCTACTTAGGGTAAATAATTTTTTGAAAAATTCTCGCTATTTATATTTAAATGACTGCATTTACCATGATGCCTTGGGGCTATTTTCCGCTTGAATGCAAGGCAGTGTGCTCACTTTTTCTTTTTGGATGTCTAAATGACGGCTCCCGTGAGCCTCTTGCTGACGAGCACTGGCGATGCACCTGTGTGCCTACTGAGTGGTACAAAAACCTGTGAAGACGTTTGGCGGCATTTCAAGTGACCCCTTCAGTTACATACGCTCTCTGCTGATGACGGCCGAAAGCCAGAAACACGTGTCCAGAGATACGGCACTCGCTGCACCTAGCTTAGGTGAAAGACTTTCTACAGCGATACGGCACTTGCTGCACCTACTTAGGGTGAATAATTTTTTGAAAAATTCTCGCTATTTATATTTAAATGACTGCATTTACCATGATGCCTTGGGGCTATTTTCCGCTTGAATGCAAGGCAGTGTGCTTCCTTTTTCTTTTTGGATGTCTAAATGACGGCTGCCGTGAGCCTCTTGCTGACGAGCACTGGCCATGCACCTGTGCGCCTACTGAGTGGTACAAAAACCTGTGAAGACGTTTGGCGGCATTTCAAGCGACCCCTTCAGTTACATACGCTCTCTGCTGATGACGGCCGAAAGCCAGAAACACGTGTCCAGAGATACGGCACTCGCTGCACCTAGCTTAGGTGAAAGACTTTCTACAGCGATACGGCACTTGCTGCACCTACTTAGGGTGAATAATTTTTTGAAAAATTCTCGCTATTTATATTTAAATGACTGCATTTACCATGATGCCTTGGGGCTATTTTCCGCTTGAATGCAAGGCAGTGTGCTCCCTTTTTCTTTTTGGATGTCTAAATGACGGCTCCCGTGAGCCTCTTGCTGACGAGCACTGGCGATGCACTTGTGCGCCTACTGAGTGGTACAAAAACCTGTGAAGACGTTTGGCGGCATTTCAAGCGACCCGTTCAGTTACATACGCTCTCTACTGATGACGGCCGAAAGCCAGAAACACGTGTCCAGAGATACGGCACTCGCTGCACCTATATTAGGTGAAAGACTTTATACAGCGATACGGAACTTGCTGCACCTACTTAGGGTGAATAATTTGTTGAAAAATTCTCGCTATTTATATTTAAATGACTGCATTTACCATGATGCCTTGGGGCTATTTTACTGCTTGAATGCAAGTCAGTGTGCTCAATTTTTCTTTTTGGATGTCTAAATGACGGCTCCCGTGAGCCTCTTGCTGACGAGCACTGGCGATGCACCTGTGCGCCTACTGAGTGGTACAAAAACCTGTGAAGACGTTTGGCGGCATTTCAAGCGACCCCTTCAGTTACATACGCTCTCTGCTGATGACGGCCGAAAGCCAGAAACACGTGTCCAGAGATACGGCACTCGCTGCACCTACCTTAGGTGAAAGACTTTATACAGCGATACGGCACTTGCTGCACCTACTTAGGGTGAATAATTTTTTGAAAAATTCTCGATATTTATTTTTAAATGACTGCGTTTACCATGATGCCTTGGGGCTATTTTCCGCTTGAATGCAAGGCAGTGTGCTCCCTTTTTCTTTTTGGATGTCTAAATGACGGCTCCCGTGAGCCTCTTGCTGACGAGCACTGGCGATGCACCTGTGCGCCTACTGAGTGGTACAAAAACCTGTGAAGACATTTGGCGGCATTTCAAGCGACCCCTTCAGTTATATACGCTCACTGCTGATGACGGCCGAAAGCCAGAAACACGTGTCCAGAGATACGGCACTCGCTGCACCTACCTTAGGTGAAAGACTTTCAACAGCGATACGGCACTTGCTGCACCTACTTAGGGTGAATAATTTTTTTTTAAATTCTTGCTATTTATATTTAAATGACTGCATTTACCATGATGCCTTGGGGCTATTTTCCGCTTGAATGCAAGGCAGTGTGCTCCCTTTTAGTTTTTGGATGTCTAAATGACGGTTCCCGTGAGCCTCTTGCTGACGAGCACTGGCGATGCACCTGTGCGCCTACTGAGTGGTACAAAAACCTGTGAAGACGTTTGGTGGCATTTCAAGCGACCCCTTCCGTTACATACGCTCTCTGCTGATGACGGCCGAAAGCCAGAAACACGTGTCTAGAGATAGGGCACTCGCTGCACCTACCTTAGGTGAAAGACTTTCTACAGCGATACAGCACTTGCTGCACCTACTTAGGGTGAATAATGTTTTGAAAAATTCTCGCTATTTATATTTAAATGACTGCATTTACCATGATGCCTTGGGGCTATTTTCCCCTTGAATGCAAGGCAGTGTTCTTCCTTTTTCTTTTTGGATGTCTAAATGACGGCTCCCGTGAGCCTCTTGCTGACGAGCACTGGCGATGCACTTGTGCGCCTACTGAGTGGTACAAAAACCTCTGAAGACGTTTGGCGGCATTTCAAGCGCCCCCTTCAGTTACATACGCTCTCTGCTGATGACGGCCGAAAGCCAGAAACATGTGTCCAGAGATACGGCACTCGCTGCACCTACCTTAGGTGAAAGACTTTCTGCAGCGATACGGTACTTGCTGCACCTACTTAGGGTGAATAATTTTTTGAAAAATTCTCGCTATTTATATTTAAATGACTGCATTTACCATGATGCCTTGGGGCTATTTTCCGCTTGAATGCAAGGCTTTGTGCTCCCTTTTTCTTTTTGGATGTCTAAATGATGGCTCCCGTGAGCCTCTTGCTGACGAGCACTGGCGATGCACCTGTGCACCTACTGAGTGGTACAAAAACCTGTGAAGACGTTTGGCGGCATTTCAAGAGACCCCTTTCAGTTACATACGCTCTCTGCTGATGACGGCCAAAAGCCAGAAACACGTGTCCAGAGATACGGCACTCGCTGTACCTACCTTAGGTGAAAGACTTTCTACAGCGATACAGCACTTGCTGCACCTACTTAGGGTGAATAATTTTTTGAAAAATTCTCGCTATTTATATTTAAATGACTGCATTTACCATGATGCCTTGGGGCTATTTTCTGCTTGAATGCAAGGCAGTGTGCTCCCTTTTTCTTTTTGGATGTCTAAATGACGGCTCCCGTGAGCCTCTTGCTGACGAGCACTGGCGATGCACCTGTGCGCCTACTGAGTGGTACAAAAACCTGTGAAGACGTTTGGCAGCATTTCAAGCGACCCCTTCAGTTACATACGCTCTCTGCTGATGATGGCCGAAAGCCAGAAACACGTGTCCAGAGATACGGCACTCGCTGCACCTACCTTAGGTGAAAGACTTTCTACAGCGATTCGGCACTTGCTGCACCTACTTAGGGTGAATAATTTTTTGAAAAATTTGCACTATTTATATTTAAATGACTGCATTTACCATGATGCCTTGGGGCTATTTTCCACTTGAATGCAAGGCAGTGTGCTCCCTTTTTCTTTTTGGATGTCTAAATGACGGCTCCTGTGAGCCTCTTGCTAATGAGCACTGGCGATGCACCTGTGCGCCTACTGAGTGGTACAAAAACCTTTGAATACCTTTGGCGGCATTTCAAGCGACCCCTTCAGTTACATACGCTCTCTGCTGATGACGGCCGAGAGCCAGAAACACGTGTCCAGAGATACGGCACTCGCTGCACCTGCCTTAGGTGAAAGACTTTCTACAGGGATACGGCACTTGCTGCACCTACTTAGGGTGAATAATTTTTTGAAAAATCCTCACTATTTATATTTAAATGACTGCATTTACCATGATGCCTTGGGGCTATTTTCCGCTTGAATGCAAGGCAGTGTGCTCCTTTTTTACTTGTTGGATGTCTAAATGACGGCTCCCGTGAGCCTCTTGCTGAAGAGCACTGGCGATGCACCTGTCCCCCTACTGAGTGGTACAAAAACCTGTGAAGACGTTTGGCGGCATTTCAAGCGACCCCTTCAGTTACATACGCTCTCTGCTGATGACGGCCGAAAGCCAGAAACACGTGTCCAGAGATACGGCACTCGCTGCACCTACCTTAGGTGAAAGACTTTCTACAGCGATACAGAACTTGCTGCACCTACTTAGGGTGAATAATTTTTTGAAAAATTCTCGCTATTTATATTTAAATGACTGCATTTACCATGATGCCTTGGGGCTATTTTCCGCTTGAATGGAAGGCAGTGTGCTCCCTTTTTCTTTTTGGATGTCTAAATGACGGCTCCCGTGAGCCTCTTACTGACGAGCACTGGCGATGCACCTGTGCGCCTACTGAGTGGTACAAAAACCTGTGAAGACGTTTGGTCGGAATTTCAAGCGACCCCTTCAGTTACATACGCTCTCTGCTGATGACGGCCGAAAGCCAGAAACACGTGTCCAGAGATACGGCACTCGCTGCACCTACCTTAGGTGAAAGACTTTCTACAGCGATACGGCACTTGCTGCACCTACTTAGGGTGAATAATTTTTTGAAAAATTCTCGGTATTTATATTTAAATGACTGCATTTACCATGATGCCTTGGGGCTATTTTCCGCTTGAATGCAAGGCAGTGTGCTCCCTTTTTCTTTTTGGATGTCTAAATGACGGCTCCCGTGAGCCTCTTGCTGACGAGCACTGGCGATGCACCTGTTCGCCTACTGAGTGGTACAAAAACCTGGGAAGACCTTTGGCAGCATTTCAAGCGACCCCTTTAGTTACATACGCTCTCTGCTGATGACGGCCGAAAGCCAGAAACACGTGTCCAGAGATACGGCACTCGCTGCACCTACCTTAGGTGAAAGACTTTATACAGCGATACAGCACTTGCTGCACCTACTTAGGGTGAATAATTTTTTGAAAAATTCTCGCTATTTATTTTTAAATGACTGCATTTACCATGATGCCTTGGGGCTATTTTCCGCTTGAATGCAACGCAGTGTGCTCCCTTTTTCTTTTTGGATGTCTAAATGACGGCTCCCGTGAGCCTCTTGCTGACGAGCACTGGCGATGCACCTGTGCGCCTACTGAGTGGTACAAAAACCTGTGAAGACATTTGGCGGCATTTCAAGCGACCCCTTCAGTTACATACGCTCACTGCTGATGACGGCCGAAAGCCAGAAACACGTGTCCCGAGATAGGGCACTCGCTGCACCTACCTTAGGTGAAAGACTTTCTACAGCGATACGGCACTTGCTGCACCTACTTAGGGTGAATAATTTTTTTTAAAATTCTTGCTATTTATATTTAAATGACTGCATTTACCATGATGCCTTGGGGCTATTTTCAGCTTGAATGCAAGGCAGTGTGCTCCCTTTTTGTTTTTGGATGTCTAAATGACGGTTCCCGTGAGCCTCTTGCTGACGAGCACTGGCGATGCACCTGTGCGCCTACTGAGTGGTACAAAAACCTGTGAAGACGTTTGGTGGCATTTCAAGCGACCCCTTCAGTTACATACGCTCTCTGCTGATGACGGCCGAAAGCCAGAAACACGTGTCTAAAGATAGGGCACTCGCTGCACCTACCTTAGGTGAAAGACTTTCTACAGCGATACAGCACTTGCTGCACCTACTTAGGGTGAATAATTTTTTGAAAAATTCTCGCTTTTTATATTTAAATGACTGCATTTACCATGATGCCTTGGGGCTATTTTCCCCTTGAATGCAAGGCAGTGTGCTCCCTTTTTCTTTTTGGATGTCTAAATGACGGCTCCCATGAGCCTCTAGCTGACGCGCACTGGCGATGCACCTGTGCGCCTACTGAGTGGTACAAAAACCTGTGAAGACGTTTGGCAGCATTTCAAGCGACCCCTTCAGTTACATACGCTCACTGCTGATGGCGGCCGAAAGCCAGAAACACGTGTCCAGAGATACGGCACTCGCTGCACCTACCTTAGGTGAAAGACTTTCTACAGCGATACAGCACTTGCTGCACCTACTTAGGGTGAATAATTTTTTAAAAAATTCTCGCTATTTATATTTAAATGACTGCATTTACCATGATGCCTTGGGGCTATTTTCTGCTTGAATGCAAGGCAGTGTGCTCCCTTTTTCTTTTTGGATGTCTAAATGACGGCTCCCATGAGCCTCTTGCTGACGAGCACTGGCGATGCACCTGTGCGCCTACTGAGTGGTACAAAAACCTGTGAAGACGTTTGGCAGCATTTCAAGCGACCCCTTCAGTTACATACGCTCTCTGCTGATGATGGCCGAAAGCCAGAAACACGTGTCCAGAGATACGGCACTCGCTGCACCTACCTTAGGTGAAAGACTTTCTACAGCGATTCGGCACTTGCTGCACCTACTTAGGGTGAATAATTTTTTGAAAAATTTGCGCTATTTATATTTAAATGACTGCATTTACCATGATGCCTTGGGGCTATTTTCCACTTGAATGCAAGGCAGTGTGCTCCCTTTTTCTTTTTGGATGTCTAAATGACGGCTCCTGTGAGCCTCTTGCTAATGAGCACTGGCGATGCACCTGTGCGCCTACTGAGTGGTACAAAAACCTTTGAATACCTTTGGCGGCATTTCAAGCGACCCCTTCAGTTACATACGCTCTCTGCTGATGACGGCCGAGAGCCAGAAACACGTGTCCAGAGATACGGCACTCGCTGCACCTGCCTTAGGTGAAAGACTTTCTACAGGGATACGGCACTTGCTGCACCTACTTAGGGTGAATAATTTTTTGAAAAATCCTCGCTATTTATATTTAAATGACTGCATTTACCATGATGCCTTGGGGCTATTTTCCGCTTGAATGCAAGGCAGTGTGCTCCTTTTTTACTTGTTGGATGTCTAAATGACGGCTCCCGTGAGCCTCTTGCTGAAGAGCACTGGCGATGCACCTGTCCCCCTACTGAGTGGTACAAAAACCTGTGAAGACGTTTGGCGGCATTTCAAGCGACCCCTTCAGTTACATACGCTCTCTGCTGATGACGGCCGAAAGCCAGAAACACGTGTCCAGAGATACGGCACTCGCTGCACCTACCTTAGGTGAAAGACTTTCTACAGCGATACAGAACTTGCTGCACCTACTTAGGGTGAATAATTTTTTGAAAAATTCTCGCTATTTATATTTAAATGACTGCATTTACCATGATGCCTTGGGGCTATTTTCCGCTTGAATGGAAGGCAGTGTGCTCCCTTTTTCTTTTTGGATGTCTAAATGACGGCTCCCGTGAGCCTCTTACTGACGAGCACTGGCGATGCACCTGTGCGCCTACTGAGTGGTACAAAAACCTGTGAAGACGTTTGGTCAGAATTTCAAGCGACCCCTTCAGTTACATACGCTCTCTGCTGATGACGGCCGAAAGGCAGAAACACGTGTCCAGAGATACGGCACTCGCTGCACCTACCTTAGGTGAAAGACTTTCTACAGCGATACGGCACTTGCTGCACCTACTTAGGGTGAATAATTTTTTGAAAAATTCTCGGTATTTATATTTAAATGACTGCATTTACCATGATGCCTTGGGGCTATTTTCCGCTTGAATGCAAGGCAGTGTGCTCCCTTTTTCTTTTTGGATGTCTAAATGACGGCTCCCGTGAGCCTCTTGCTGACGAGCACTGGCGATGCACCTGTTCGCCTACTGAGTGGTACAAAAACCTGGGAAGACCTTTGGCAGCATTTCAAGCGACCCCTTTAGTTACATACGCTCTCTGCTGATGACGGCCGAAAGCCAGAAACACGTGTCCAGAGATACGGCACTCGCTGCACCTACCTTAGGTGAAAGACTTTATACAGCGATACAGCACTTGCTGCACCTACTTAGGGTGAATAATTTTTTGAAAAATTCTCGCTATTTATTTTTAAATGACTGCATTTACCATGATGCCTTGGGGCTATTTTCCGCTTGAATGCAACGCAGTGTGCTCCCTTTTTCTTTTTGGATGTCTAAATGACGGCTCCCGTGAGCCTCTTGCTGACGAGCACTGGCGATGCACCTGTGCGCCTACTGAGTGGTACAAAAACCTGTGAAGACATTTGGCGGCATTTCAAGCGACCCCTTCAGTTACATACGCTCACTGCTGATGACGGCCGAAAGCCAGAAACACGTGTCCCGAGATAGGGCACTCGATGCACCTACCTTAGGTGAAAGACTTTCTACAGCGATACGGCACTTGCTGCACCTACTTAGGGTGAATAATTTTTTTTTAAATTCTTGCTATTTATATTTAAATGACTGCATTTACCATGATGCCTTGGGGCTATTTTCAGCTTGAATGCAAGGCAGTGTGCTCCCTTTTTGTTTTTGGATGTCTAAATGACGGTTCCCGTGAGCCTCTTGCTGACGAGCACTGGCGATGCACCTGTGCGCCTACTGAGTGGTACAAAAACCTGTGAAGACGTTTGGTGGCATTTCAAGCGACCCCTTCAGTTACATACGCTCTCTGCTGATGACGGCCGAAAGCCAGAAACACGTGTCTAAAGATAGGGCACTCGCTGCACCTACCTTAGGTGAAAGACTTTCTACAGCGATACAGCACTTGCTGCACCTACTTAGGGTGAATAATTTTTTGAAAAATTCTCGCTTTTTATATTTAAATGACTGCATTTACCATGATGCCTTGGGGCTATTTTCCCCTTGAATGCAAGGCAGTGTGCTCCCTTTTTCTTTTTGGATGTCTAAATGACGGCTCCCATGAGCCTCTAGCTGACGCGCACTGGCGATGCACCTGTGCGCCTACTGAGTGGTACAAAAACCTGTGAAGACGTTTGGCAGCATTTCAAGCGACCCCTTCAGTTACATACGCTCACTGCTGATGGCGGCCGAAAGCCAGAAACACGTGTCCAGAGATACGGCACTCGCTGCACCTACCTTAGGTGAAAGACTTTCTACAGCGATACAGCACTTGCTGCACCTACTTAGGGTGAATAATTTTTTAAAAAATTCTCGCTATTTATATTTAAATGACTGCATTTACCATGATGCCTTGGGGCTATTTTCTGCTTGAATGCAAGGCAGTGTGCTCCCTTTTTCTTTTTGGATGTCTAAATGACGGCTCCCATGAGCCTCTTGCTGACGAGCACTGGCGATGCACCTGTGCGCCTACTGAGTGGTGCAAAATCCTGTGAAGACGTTTGGCAGCATTTCAAGCGACCCCTTCAGTTACATACGCTCTCTGCTGATGACGGCCGAAAGCCAGAAACACGTGTCCAGAGATACGGCACTCGCTGCACCTACCTTAGGTGAAAGACTTTCTACAGCGATACGGCACTTGCTGCACCTACTTAGGGTGAATAATTTTTTGAAATATTTGCGCTATTTATATTTAAATGACTGCATTTACCATGATGCCTTGGGGCTATTTTCCACTTGAATGCAAGGCAGTGTGCTCCCTTTTTCTTTTTGGATGTCTAAATGACGGCTCCTGTGAGCCTCTTGCTAATGAGCACTGGCGATGCACCTGTGCGCCTACTGAGTGGTACAAAAACCTGTGAATACGTTTGGCGGCATTTCAAGCGACCCCTTCAGTTACATACGCTCTCTGCTGATGACGGCCGAGAGCCAGAAACACGTGTCCAGAGATACGGCACTCGCTGCACCTACCTTAGGTGAAAGACTTTCTACAGCGATACGGCACTTGCTGCACCTACTTAGGGTGAATAATTTTTTGAAAAATCCTCGCTATTTATATTTAAATTACTGCATTTACCATGATGCCTTGGGGCTATTTTCCGCTTGAATGCAAGGCAGTGTGCTCCTTTTTTACTTGTTGGATGTCTAAATGACGGCTCCCGTGAGCCTCTTGCTGAAGAGCACTGGCGATGCACCTGTCCCCCTACTGAGTGGTACAAAAACCTGTGAAGACGTTTGGCGGCATTTCAAGCGACCCCTTCAGTTACATACGCTCTCTGCTGATGACGGCCGAAAGCCAGAAACACGTGTCCAGAGATACGGCACTCGCTGCACCTACCTTAGGTGAAAGACTTTCTACAGCGATACGGCACTTGCTGCACCTACTTAGGGTGAATAATTTTTTAAAAAATTTGCGCTATTTATATTTAAATGACTGCATTTACCATGATGCCTTGGGGCTATTTTCCGCTTGAGTGCAAGGCAGTGTGCTCCCTTTTTCTTTTTGGATGTCTAAATGACGGCTCCCATGAGCCTCTTGCTGACGAGCACTGGCGATGCACCTGTGCGCCTACTGAGTGGTACAAAAACCTGTGAAGACGTTTGGCGGCATTTCAAGCGACCCCTTCAGTTACATACGCTCTCTGCTGATGACTGCCGAAAGCCAGAAACATGTGTCCAGGGATACGGCACTCGCTGCACCTACCTTAGGTGAAAGACTTTCTACAGCGATACAGCACTTGCTGCACCTACTTAGGGTGAATAATTTTTTGAAAAATTTGCGCTATTTATATTTAAATGACTGCATTTACCATGATACCTACTGGTTATTTTCCGCTTGAATGCAAGGCAGTGTGCTCCCTTTTTCTTTTTGGATGTCTAAATGACGGCTCCTGTGAGCCTCTTGCTGACGAGCACTGGCGATGCACCTGTGCGCCTACTGAGTGGTACAAAAACCTGGGAAGACGTTTGGCGGCATTTCAAGCGACCCCTTCAGTTACATACTCTCTCTGCTGATGACGGCCGAAAGCCAGAAACATGTGTCCAGAGATACGGCACTCGCTGCACCTACCTTAGGTGAAAGACTTTCTACAGCGATACAGCACTTGCTGCACCTACTTAGGGTGAATAATTTTTTTAAAAATTTGCGCTATTTATATTTTAATGACTGCATTTACCATGATGCCTTTGGGCTATTTTCTACTTGAATGCAAGGCAGTGTGCTCCCTTTTTCTTTTTGGATGTCTAAATGACGGCTCCCGTGAGCCTCTTGCTCACGAGCACTGGCGATGCACCTGTGCGCCTACTGAGTGGTACAAAAACCTGTGAAGACGTTTGGCGGCATTTCAAGCGACCCCTTCAGTTACATACGCTCTCTGCTGATGACGGCCGAAAGCCAGAAACATGTGTCCAGAGATACGGCACTCGCTGCACCTACCTTAGGTGAAAGACTTTCTACAGCGATACGGCACTTGCTGCACCTACTTAGGGTGAATATTTTTTTTTTAAATTCTCGCTATTTTTATATAAATGACTGCATTTACCATGATGCCTTGGGGCTATTTTCCTCTTGAATGCAAGGTAGTGTGCTCCCTTTTTCTTTTTGGATGTCTAAATGACGGCTCCCGTGAGCCTCTTGCTGACGAGCACTGGCGATGCACCTGTGCGCCTACTGAGTGGTACAAAAACCTTTGAAGACGTTTGGCGGCATTTCAAGTGACCCCTTCAGTTACATATGCTCTCTGCTGATGACGGCCGAAAGCCAGAAAAACGTGTCCAGAGATACGGCACTCGCTGCACCTACCTCAGATGAAAGACTTTCTAAAGCGATACGGCACTTGCTGCACCAACTTAGGGTGAATAATTTTTTGAAAAATTCTCGCTATTTATATTTAAATGACTGCATTTACCATGATGCCTTGGGGCTATTTTCCGCTTGAATGCAAGGCAGTTTGCTCCCTTTTTCTTTTTGGATGTCTAAATTAGGGCTCCCTTGAGCCTCTTGCTGACGAGCACTGGTGATGCACCTGTGCGCCTTCTGAGTGGTACAAAAACCTGTGAAGACGTTTGGCGGCATTTCAGGCGACCCCTTCAGTTACATACGCTCTCTGCTGATGACGGCCGAAAGCCAGAAACACGTGTCCAGAGATACGGCACTCGCTGCACCTACCTTAGTTGAAAGACTTTCTACAGCGATACGGCACTTGCTGCACCTACTTAGGGTGAATAATTTTTTGAAAAATTCTCGCTATTTATATTTAAATTACTGCATTTATCATGATGCCTTGGGGCTATTTTCCTCTTGAATGCAAGGCAGTGTGCTCCCTTTTTCTTTTTGGATGTCTAAATGACGGCTCCCGTGAGCCTCTTGCTGACGAGCACTGGCGATGCACCTGTGCGCCTACTGAGTGGTACAAAAACATGTGAAGACGTTTGGCGGCATTTCAAGCGACCCCTTCAGTTACATACGCTCTCTGCTGATGACGGCCGAAAGCCAGAAACACGTGTCCAGAGATACGGCACTCGCTGCACCTACCTCAGGTGAAAGACTTTCTACAGCGATGCGGCACTTGCTGCACCTACTTAGGGTGAATAATTTTTTGAAAAATTCTCGCTATTTATATTTAAATGACTGCATTTAACATGATGCCTTAGGGCTATTTTCTGCTTGAATGCAAGGCAGTGTGCTCCCTTTTTCTTTTAAGATGTCTAAATTACGGCTCCCTTGAGCCTCTTGCTGATGAGCACTGGTGATGCACCTGTGCGCCTACTGAGTGGTACAAAAACCTGTGAAGACTTTTGGCTCCATTTCAGGCGACCCCTTCAGTTACATACGCTCTCTGCTGATGACGGCCGAAAGCCAGAAACACGTGTCCAGAGATACGGCACTCGCTGCACCTACCTTAGGTGAAAGACTTTCTACAGCGATACAGCACTTGCTGCACCTACTAAGGGTGAATAATTTTTTGAAAAATTCTCGCTATTTATATTTAAATGACTGCATTTACCATGATGCCTTGGGGCTATTTTTCGCTTGAATGCAAGGCAGTGTGCTCCCTTTCTCTTTTTAGATGTCTAAATGACGGCACCCGTGAGCCTCTTGCTGACGAGCACTGGCGATGCACCTGTGCGCCTACTGAGTGGTACAAAAACCTGTGAAGACGTTTGGCGGCATTTCAAGTGACCCCTTCAGTTACATACGCTCTCTGCTGGTGACGGCCGAAAGCCAGAAACACGTGTCTAGAGATAGGGCACTCGCTGCACCTACCTTAGGTGAAAGACTTTCTACAGCGATACAGCACTTGCTGCACCTACTTAGGGTGAATAATGTTTTGAAAAATTCTCGCTATTTATATTTAAATGACTGCATTTACCATGATGCCTTGGGGCTATTTTCCCCTTGAATGCAAGGCAGTGTTCTCCCTTTTTCTTTTTGGATGTCTAAATGACAGCTCCCGTGAGCCTCTTGCTGACGAGCACTGGCGATGCACTTGTGCGCCTACTGAGTGGTACAAAAACCTGTGAAGACGTTTGGCGGCATTTCAAGCGCCCCCTTCAGTTACATACGCTCTCTGCTGATGACGGCCGAAAGCCAGAAACATGTGTCCAGAGATACGGCACTCGCTGCACCTACCTTAGGTGAAAGACTTTCTGCAGCGATACGGTACTTGCTGCACCTACTTAGGGTGAATAATTTTTTGAAAAATTCTCGCTATTTATATTTAAATGACTGCATTTACCATGATGCCTTGGGGCTATTTTCCGCTTGAATGCAAGGCTTTGTGCTCCCTTTTTCTTTTTGGATGTCTAAATGATGGCTCCCGTGAGCCTCTTGCTGACGAGCACTGGCGATGCACCTGTGCACCTACTGAGTGGTACAAAAACCTGTGAAGACGTTTGGCGGCATTTCAAGAGACCCCTTCAGTTACATACGCTCTCTGCTGATGACGGCCAAAAGCCAGAAACACGTGTCCAGAGATACGGCACTCGCTGTACCTACCTTAGGTGAAAGACTTTCTACAGCGATACGGCACTTGCTGCACCTACTTAGGGTGAATAATTTTTTGAAAAATTCTCGCTGTTTATATTTAAATGACTGCATTTACCATGATGCCTTGGGGCTATTTTCTGCTTGAATGCAAGGCAGTGTGCTCCCTTTTTCTTTTTGGATGTCTAAATGACGGCTCCCGTGAGCCTCTTGCTGACGAGCACTGGCGATGCACCTGTGCGCCTACTGAGTGGTACAAAAACCTGTGAAGACGTTTGGCAGCATTTCAAGCGACCCCTTCAGTTACATACGCTCTCTGCTGATGATGGCCGAAAGCCAGAAACACGTGTCCAGAGATACGGCACTCGCTGCACCTACCTTAGGTGAAAGACTTTCTACAGCGATTCGGCACTTGCTGCACCTACTTAGGGTGAATAATTTTTTGAAAAATGTGCGCTATTTATATTTAAATGACTGCATTTACCATGATGCCTTGGGGCTATTTTCCACTTGAATGCAAGGCAGTGTGCTCCCTTTTTCTTTTTGGATGTCTAAATGACGGCTCCTGTGAGCCTCTTGCTAATGAGCACTGGCGATGCACCTGTGCGCCTACTGAGTGGTACAAAAACCTGTGAATACCTTTGGCGGCATTTCAAGCGACCCCTTCAGTTACATACGCTCTCTGCTGATGACGGCCGAGAGCCAGAAACACGTGTCCAGAGATACGGCACTCGCTGCACCTGCCTTAGGTGAAAGACTTTCTACAGGGATACGGCACTTGCTGCACCTACTTAGGGTGAATAATTTTTTGAAAAATCCTCGCTATTTATATTTAAATTACTGCATTTACCATGATGCCTTGGGGCTA
Source organism: Pleurodeles waltl (assembly GCF_031143425.1). Taxonomy (NCBI): domain Eukaryota; kingdom Metazoa; phylum Chordata; class Amphibia; order Caudata; family Salamandridae; genus Pleurodeles; species Pleurodeles waltl. The sequence goes on from NC_090449.1 coordinate 482,273,260, forward strand.
TTTTCCGCTTGAATGCAAGGCAGTGTGCTCCTTTTTTACTTGTTGGATGTCTAAATGACGGCTCCCGTGAGCCTCTTGCTGAAGAGCACTGGCGATGCACCTGTCCCCCTACTGAGTGGTACAAAAACCTGTGAAGACGTTTGGCGGCATTTCAAGCGACCCCTTCAGTTACATACGCTCTCTGCTGATGACGGCCGAAAGCCAGAAACACATGTCCAGAGATACGGCACTCGCTGCACCTACCTTAGGTGAAAGACTTTCTACAGCGATACAGAACTTGCTGCACCTACTTAGGGTGAATAATTTTTTGAAAAATTCTCGCTATTTATATTTAAATGACTGCATTTACCATGATGCCTTGGGGCTATTTTCCGCTTGAATGGAAGGCAGTGTGCTCCCTTTTTCTTTTTGGATGTCTAAATGACGGCTCCCGTGAGCCTCTTACTGACGAGCACTGGCGATGCACCTGTGCGCCTACTGAGTGGTACAAAAACCTGTGAAGACGTTTGGCAGAATTTCAAGCGACCCCTTCAGTTACATACGCTCTCTGCTGATGACGGCCGAAAGCCATAAACATGTGTCCAGAGATACGGCACTCGCTGCACCTACCTTAGGTGAAAGACTTTCTACAGCGATACGGCACTTGCTGCACCTACTTAGGGTGAATAATTTTTTGAAAAATTCTCGGTATTTATATTTAAATGACTGCATTTACCATGATGCCTTGGGGCTATTTTCCGCTTGAATGCAAGGCAGTGTGCTCCCTTTTTCTTTTTGGATGTCTAAATGACGGCTCCCGTGAGCCTCTTGCTGACGAGCACTGGCGATGCACCTGTTCGCCTACTGAGTGGTACAAAAACCTGGGAAGACCTTTGGCAGCATTTCAAGCGACCCCTTTAGTTACATACGCTCTCTGCTGATGACGGCCGAAAGCCAGAAACACGTGTCCAGAGATACGGCACTCGCTGCACCTACCTTAGGTGAAAGACTTTATACAGCGATACAGCACTTGCTGCACCTACTTAGGGTGAATAATTTTTTGAAAAATTCTCGCTATTTATTTTTAAATGACTGCATTTACCATGATGCCTTGGGGCTATTTTCCGCTTGAATGCAACGCAGTGTGCTCCCTTTTTCTTTTTGGATGTCTAAATGACGGCTCCCGTGAGCCTCTTGCTGACGAGCACTGGCGATGCACCTGTGCGCCTACTGAGTGGTACAAAAACCTGAGAAGACATTTGGCGGCATTTCAAGCGACCCCTTCAGTTACATACGCTCACTGCTGATGACGGGCGAAAGCCAGAAACACGTGTCCCGAGATAGGGCACTCGCTGCACCTACCTTAGGTGAAAGACTTTCTACAGCGATACGGCACTTGCTGCACCTACTTAGGGTGAATATTTTTTTTTTAAATTCTTGCTATTTATATTTAAATGACTGCATTTACCATGATGCCTTGGGGCTATTTTCAGCTTGAATGCAAGGCAGTGTGCTCCCTTTTTGTTTTTGGATGTCTAAATGACGGTTCCCGTGAGCCTCTTGCTGACGAGCACTGGCGATGCACCTGTGCGCCTACTGAGTGGTACAAAAACCTGTGAAGACGTTTGGTGGCATTTCAAGCGACCCCTTCAGTTACATACGCTCTCTGCTGATGACGGCCGAAAGCCAGAAACACGTGTCTAAAGATAGGGCACTCGCTGCACCTACCTTAGGTGAAAGACTTTCTACAGCGATACAGCACTTGCTGCACCTACTTAGGGTGAATAATTTTTTGAAAAATTCTCGCTTTTTATATTTAAATGACTGCATTTACCATGATGCCTTGGGGCTATTTTCCCCTTGAATGCAAGGCAGTGTGCTCCCTTTTTCTTTTTGGATGTCTAAATGACGGCTCCCGTGAGCCTCTAGCTGACGCGCACTGGCGATGCACCTGTGCGCCTACTGAGTGGTACAAAAACCTGTGAAGACGTTTGGCGGCATTTCAAGCGACCCCTTCAGTTACATACGCTCACTGCTGATGGCGGCCGAAAGCCAGAAACACGTGTCCAGAGATACGGCACTCGCTGCACCTACCTTAGGTGAAAGACTTTCTACAGCGATACAGCACTTGCTGCACCTACTTAGGGTGAATAATTTTTTAAAAAATTCTCGCTATTTATATTTAAATGACTGCATTTACCATGATGCCTTGGGGCTATTTTCTGCTTGAATGCAAGGCAGTGTGCTCCCTTTTTCTTTTTGGATGTCTAAATGACGGCTCCCATGAGCCTCTTGCTGACGAGCACTGGCGATGCACCTGTGCGCCTACTGAGTGGTGCAAAATCCTGTGAAGAAGTTTGGAAGCATTTCAAGCGACCCCTTCAGTTACATACGCTCTCTGCTGATGACGGCCGAAAGCCAGAAACACGTGTCCAGAGATACGGCACTCGCTGCACCTACCTTAGGTGAAAGACTTTCTACAGCGATACGGCACTTGCTGCACCTACTTAGGGTGAATAATTTTTTGAAATATTTGCGCTATTTATATTTAAATGACTGCATTTACCATGATGCCTTGGGGCTATTTTCCACTTGAATGCAAGGCAGTGTGCTCCCTTTTTCTTTTTGGATGTCTAAATGACGGCTCCTGTGAGCCTCTTGCTAATGAGCACTGGCGATGCACCTGTGCGCCTACTGAGTGGTACAAAAACCTGTGAATACGTTTGGCGGCATTTCAAGCGACCCCTTCAGTTACATACGCTCTCTGCTGATGACGGCCGAGAGCCAGAAACACGTGTCCAGAGATACGGCACTCGCTGCACCTACCTTAGGTGAAAGACTTTCTACAGCGATACGGCACTTGCTGCACCTACTTAGGGTGAATAATTTTTTGAAAAATCCTCGCTATTTATATTTAAATTACTGCATTTACCATGATGCCTTGGGGCTATTTTCCGCTTGAATGCAAGGCAGTGTGCTCCTTTTTTACTTGTTGGATGTCTAAATGACGGCTCCCGGGAGCCTCTTGCTGAAGAGCACTGGCGATGCACCTGTCCCCCTACTGAGTGGTACAAAAACCTGTGAAGACGTTTGGCGGCATTTCAAGCGACCCCTTCAGTTACATACGCTCTCTGCTGATGACGGCCGAAAGCCAGAAACACGTGTCCAGAGATACGGCACTCGCTGCACCTACCTTAGGTGAAAGACTTTCTACAGCGATACGGCACTTGCTGCACCTACTTAGGGTGAATAATTTTTTAAAAAATTTGCGCTATTTATATTTAAATGACTGCATTTACCATGATGCCTTGGGGCTATTTTCCGCTTGAGTGCCAGGCAGTGTGCTCCCTTTTTCTTTTTGGATGTCTAAATGACGGCTCCCATGAGCCTCTTGCTGACGAGCACTGGCGATGCACCTGTGCGCCTACTGAGTGGTACAAAAACCTGTGAAGACGTTTGGCGGCATTTCAAGCGACCCCTTCAGTTACATACGCTCTCTGCTGATGACTGCCGAAAGCCAGAAACATGTGTCCAGGGATACGGCACTCGCTGCACCTACCTTAGGTGAAAGACTTTCTACAGCGATACAGCACTTGCTGCACCTACTTAGGGTGAATAATTTTTTGAAAAATGTGCGCTATTTATATTTAAATGACTGCATTTACCATGATACCTAGGGGCTATTTTCCGCTTGAATGCAAGGCAGTGTGCTCCCTTTTTCTTTTTGGATGTCTAAATGACGGCTCCTGTGAGCCTCTTGCTGACGAGCACTGGCGATGCACCTGTGCGCCTACTGAGTGGTACAAAAACCTGGGAAGACGTTTGGCGGCATTTCAAGCGACCCCTTCAGTTACATACTCTCTCTGCTGATGACGGCCGAAAGCCAGAAACATGTGTCCAGAGATACGGCACTCGCTGCACCTACCTTAGGTGAAAGACTTTCTACAGCGATACGGCACTTGCTGCACCTACTTAGGGTGAATAATTTTTTTAAAAATTTGCGCTATTTATATTTTAATGACTGCATTTACCATGATGCCTTTGGGCTATTTTCTACTTGAATGCAAGGCAGTGTGCTCCCTTTTTCTTTTTGGATGTCTAAATGACGGCTCCCGTGAGCCTCTTGCTCACGAGCACTGGCGATGCACCTGTGCGCCTACTGAGTGGTACAAAAACCTGTGAAGACGTTTGGCGGCATTTCAAGCGACCCCTTCAGTTACATACACTCTCTGCTGATGACGGCCGAAAGCCAGAAACATGTGTCCAGAGATACGGCACTCGCTGCACCTACCTTAGGTGAAAGACTTTCTACAGCGATACGGCACTTGCTGCACCTACTTAGGGTGAATAATTTTTTTTAAAATTCTCGCTATTTTTATATAAATGACTGCATTTACCATGATGCCTTGGGGCTATTTTCCTCTTGAATGCAAGGCAGTGTGCTCCCTTTTTCTTTTTGGATGTCTAAATGACGGCTCCCGTGAGCCTCTTGCTGACGAGCACTGGCGATGCATCTGTGCGCCTACTGAGTGGTACAAAAACCTTTGAAGACGTTTGGCGGCATTTCAAGTGACCCCTTCAGTTACATACGCTCACTGCTGATGACGGGCGAAAGCCAGAAACACGTGTCCCGAGATAGGGCACTCGCTGCACCTACCTTAGGTGAAAGACTTTCTACAGCGATACGGCACTTGCTGCACCTACTTAGGGTGAATATTTTTTTTTTAAATTCTTGCTATTTATATTTAAATGACTGCATTTACCATGATGCCTTGGGGCTATTTTCAGCTTGAATGCAAGGCAGTGTGCTCCCTTTTTGTTTTTGGATGTCTAAATGACGGTTCCCGTGAGCCTCTTGCTGACGAGCACTGGCGATGCACCTGTGCGCCTACTGAGTGGTACAAAAACCTGTGAAGACGTTTGGTGGCATTTCAAGCGACCCCTTCAGTTACATACGCTCTCTGCTGATGACGGCCGAAAGCCAGAAACACGTGTCTAAAGATAGGGCACTCGCTGCACCTACCTTAGGTGAAAGACTTTCTACAGCGATACAGCACTTGCTGCACCTACTTAGGGTGAATAATTTTTTGAAAAATTCTCGCTTTTTATATTTAAATGACTGCATTTACCATGATGCCTTGGGGCTATTTTCCCCTTGAATGCAAGGCAGTGTGCTCCCTTTTTCTTTTTGGATGTCTAAATGAAGGCTCCCGTGAGCCTCTAGCTGACGCGCACTGGCGATGCACCTGTGCGCCTACTGAGTGGTACAAAAACCTGTGAAGACGTTTGGCGGCATTTCAAGCGACCCCTTCAGTTACATACGCTCACTGCTGATGGCGGCCGAAAGCCAGAAACACGTGTCCAGAGATACGGCACTCGCTGCACCTACCTTAGGTGAAAGACTTTCTACAGCGATACAGCACTTGCTGCACCTACTTAGGGTGAATAATTTTTTAAAAAATTCTCGCTATTTATATTTAAATGACTGCATTTACCATGATGCCTTGGGGCTATTTTCTGCTTGAATGCAAGGCAGTGTGCTCCCTTTTTCTTTTTGGATGTCTAAATGACGGCTCCCATGAGCCTCTTGCTGACGAGCACTGGCGATGCACCTGTGCGCCTACTGAGTGGTGCAAAATCCTGTGAAGAAGTTTGGCAGCATTTCAAGCGACCCCTTCAGTTACATACGCTCTCTGCTGATGACGGCCGAAAGCCAGAAACACGTGTCCAGAGATACGGCACTCGCTGCACCTACCTTAGGTGAAAGACTTTCTACAGCGATACGGCACTTGCTGCACCTACTTAGGGTGAATAATTTTTTGAAATATTTGCGCTATTTATATTTAAATGACTGCATTTACCATGATGCCTTGGGGCTATTTTCCACTTGAATGCAAGGCAGTGTGCTCCCTTTTTCTTTTTGGATGTCTAAATGACGGCTCCTGTGAGCCTCTTGCTAATGAGCACTGGCGATGCACCTGTGCGCCTACTGAGTGGTACAAAAACCTGTGAATACGTTTGGCGGCATTTCAAGCGACCCCTTCAGTTACATACGCTCTCTGCTGATGACGGCCGAGAGCCAGAAACACGTGTCCAGAGATACGGCACTCGCTGCACCTACCTTAGGTGAAAGACTTTCTACAGCGATACGGCACTTGCTGCACCTACTTAGGGTGAATAATTTTTTGAAAAATCCTCGCTATTTATATTTAAATTACTGCATTTACCATGATGCCTTGGGGCTATTTTCCGCTTGAATGCAAGGCAGTGTGCTCCTTTTTTACTTGTTGGATGTCTAAATGACGGCTCCCGTGAGCCTCTTGCTGAAGAGCACTGGCGATGCACCTGTCCCCCTACTGAGTGGTACAAAAACCTGTGAAGACGTTTGGCGGCATTTCAAGCGACCCCTTCAGTTACATACGCTCTCTGCTGATGACGGCCGAAAGCCAGAAACACGTGTCCAGAGATACGGCACTCGCTGCACCTACCTTAGGTGAAAGACTTTCTACAGCGATACGGCACTTGCTGCACCTACTTAGGGTGAATAATTTTTTTAAAAATTTGCGCTATTTATATTTAAATGACTGCATTTACCATGATGCCTTGGGGCTATTTTCCGCTTGAGTGCCAGGCAGTGTGCTCCCTTTTTCTTTTTGGATGTCTAAATGACGGCTCCCATGAGCCTCTTGCTGACGAGCACTGGCGATGCACCTGTGCGCCTACTGAGTGGTACAAAAACCTGTGAAGACGTTTGGCGGCATTTCAAGCGACCCCTTCAGTTACATACGCTCTCTGCTGATGACTGCCGAAAGCCAGAAACATGTGTCCAGGGATACGGCACTCGCTGCACCTACCTTAGGTGAAAGACTTTCTACAGCGATACAGCACTTGCTGCACCTACTTAGGGTGAATAATTTTTTGAAAAATTTGCGCTATTTATATTTAAATGACTGCATTTACCATGATACCTAGGGGCTATTTTCCGCTTGAATGCAAGGCAGTGTGCTCCCTTTTTCTTTTTGGATGTCTAAATGACGGCTCCTGTGAGCCTCTTGCTGACGAGCACTGGCGATGCACCTGTGCGCCTACTGAGTGGTACAAAAACCTGGGAAGATGTTTGGCGGCATTTCAAGCGACCCCTTCAGTTACATACTCTCTCTGCTGATGACGGCCGAAAGCCAGAAACATGTGTCCAGAGATACGGCACTCGCTGCACCTACCTTAGGTGAAAGACTTTCTACAGCGATACGGCACTTGCTGCACCTACTTAGGGTGAATAATTTTTTTAAAAATTTGCGCTATTTATATTTTAATGACTGCATTTACCATGATGCCTTTGGGCTATTTTCTACTTGAATGCAAGGCAGTGTGCTCCCTTTTTCTTTTTGGATGTCTAAATGACGGCTCCCGTGAGCCTCTTGCTCACGAGCACTGGCGATGCACCTGTGCGCCTACTGAGTGGTACAAAAACCTGTGAAGACGTTTGGCGGCATTTCAAGCGACCCCTTCAGTTACATACGCTCTCTGCTGATGACGGCCGAAAGCCAGAAACATGTGTCCAGAGATACGGCACTCGCTGCACCTACCTTAGGTGAAAGACTTTCTACAGCGATACGGCACTTGCTGCACCTACTTAGGGTGAATAATTTTTTTTAAAATTCTCGCTATTTTTATATAAATGACTGCATTTACCATGATGCCTTGGGGCTATTTTCCTCTTGAATGCAAGGCAGTGTGCTCCCTTTTTCTTTTTGGATGTCTAAATGACGGCTCCCGTGAGCCTCTTGCTGACGAGCACTGGCGATGCATCTGTGCGCCTACTGAGTGGTACAAAAACCTTTGAAGACGTTTGGCGGCATTTCAAGTGACCCCTTCAGTTACATATGCTCTCTGCTGATGACGGCCGAAAGCCAGAAACACGTGTCCAGAGATACGGCACTCGCTGCACCTACCTCAGATGAAAGACTTTCTAAAGCGATACGGCACTTGCTGCACCAACTTAGGGTGAATAATTTTTTGAAAAATTCTCGCTATTTATATTTAAATGACTGCATTTACCATGATGCCTTGGGGCTATTTTCCGCTTGAATGCAAGGCAGTTTGCTCCCTTTTTCTTTTTGGATGTCTAAATTAGGGCTCCCTTGAGCCTCTTGCTGACGAGCACTGGTGATGCACCTGTGCGCCTTCTGAGTGGTACAAAAACCTGTGAAGACGTTTGGCGGCATTTCAGGCGACCCCTTCAGTTACATACGCTCTCTGCTGATGACGGCCGAAAGCCAGAAACACGTGTCCAGAGATACGGCACTCGCTGCACCTACCTTAGTTGAAAGACTTTCTACAGCGATACGGCACTTGCTGCACCTACTTAGGGTGAATAATTTTTTGAAAAATTCTCGCTATTTATATTTAAATGACTGCATTTAACATGATGCCTTGGGGCTATTTTCCGCTTGAATGCAAGGCAGTGTGCTCCCTTTTTCTTTTAAGATGTCTAAATTACGGCTCCCTTGAGCCTCTTGCTGATGAGCACTGGTGATGCACCTGTGCGCCTACTGAGTGGTACAAAAACCTGTGAAGACGTTTGGCTCCATTTCAGGCGACCCCTTCAGTTACATACGCTCTCTGCTGATGACGGCCGAAAGCCAGAAACACGTGTCCAGAGATACGGCACTCGCTGCACCTACCTTAGGTGAAAGACTTTCTACAGCGATACAGCACTTGCTGCACCTACTAAGGGTGAATAATTTTTTGAAAAATTCTCGCTATTTATATTTAAATGACTGCATTTACCATGATGCCTTGGGGCTATTTTTCGCTTGAATGCAAGGCAGTGTGCTCCCTTTCTCTTTTTAGATGTCTAAATGACGGCACCCGTGAGCCTCTTGCTGACGAGCACTGGCGATGCACCTGTGCGCCTACTGAGTGGTAGAAAAACCTGTGAAGACGTTTGGCGGCATTTCAAGTGACCCCTTCAGTTACATACGCTCTCTGCTGGTGATGGCCGAAAGCCAGAAACACGTGTCCAGAGATACGGCACTCGCTGCACCTACCTTAGGTGAAAGACTTTCTACAGCGATACGGCACTTGCTGCACCTACTTAGGGTGAATAATTTTTTGAAAAATTCTCGCTATTTATATTTAAATGACTGCATTTACCATGATGCCTTGGGGCTATTTTCCGCTTGAATGCAAGGCAGTGTGCTTCCTTTTTCTTTTTGGATGTCTAAATGACAGCTGCCGTGAGCCTCTTGCTGACGAGCACTGGCCATGCACCTGTGCGCCTACTGAGTGGTACAAAAACCTGTGAAGACGTTTGGCAGCATTTCAAGCGACCCCTTCAGTTACGTACGCTCTCTGCTGATGACGGCCGAAAGCCAGAAACACGTGTCCAGAGATACAGCACTCGCTGCACCTACCTTAGGTGAAAGACTTTCTACAGCGATACAGTACTTGCTGCACCTACTTCGGGTGAATAATTTTTTGAAAAATTCTCGCTATTTATATTTAAATGACTGCATTTACCATGATGCCTTGGGGCTATTTTCCCCTTGAATGCAAGGCAGTGTGCTCCCTTTTTCTTTTTGGATGTCTAAATGACGGCTCCCGTGAGCCTCTAGCTGACGAGCACTGGCGATGCACCTGTGCGCCTACTGAGTGGTACAAAAACCTGTGAAGACGTTTGGCGGCATTTCAAGCGACCCCTTCAGTTACATACGCTCTCTGCTGATGACGGCCGAAAGCAAGAAACACGTGTCCAGAGATACGGCACTCGCTGCACCTACCTTAGGTGAAAGACTTTCTACAGCGATACGGCACTTGCTGCACCTACTTAGCGTGAATCATTTTTTGAAAAATTCTCGCTATTTATATTTAAATGACTGCATTTACCGTGATGCCTTGGGGCTATTTTCCGCTTGAATGCAAGGCAGTGTGCTCCCTTTTTCTTTTTGGATGTCTAAATGACGGCTCCCGTGAGCGTCTTGCTGACGAGCACTGGCGATGCACCTGTGCGCCTACTGAGTGGTACAAAAACCTGTGAAGACGTTTGGCGGCATTTCAAGTGCCCCCTTTTAGTTACATACGCTCTCTGCTGATGACGGCCGAAAGCCAGAAACATGTGTCCAGAGATACGGCACTCGCTGCACCTACCTTTGGTGAAAAACTTTCTACAGCGATACGGTACTTGCTGCACCTACTTAGGGTGAATAATTTTTTGAAAAATTCTCGCTATTTATATTTAAATGACTGCATTTACCATGATGCCTTGGGGCTATTTTCCGCTTGAATGCAAGGCTTTGTGCTCCCTTTTTCTTTTTGGATGTCTAAATGACGGCTCCCGTGAGCCTCTTGCTGACGAGCACTGGCGATGCACCTGTGCGCCTACTGAGTGGTACAAAAACCTGTGAAGACGTTTGGGGGCATTTCAAGTACCCTCTTCAGTTACATACACTCTCTGCTGATGACGGCCGAAAGCCAGAAACATGTGTCCAGAGATACGGCACTCGCTGCACCTACCTTAGGTGAAAGACTTTGTACAGCGATACGGTACTTGCTGCACCTACTTAGGGTGAATCATTTTTTGAAAAATTCTCGCTATTTATATTTAAATGACTGCATTTAACATGATGCCTTGGGGCTATTTTCCGCTTGAATGCAAGGCAGTGTGCTCCCTTTTTCTTTTAAGATGTCTAAATTACGGCTCCCTTGAGCCTCTTGCTGACGAGCACTGGCGATGCACCTGTGCGCCTACTGAGTGGTACAAAAACCTGTGAAGACGTTTGGCGGCATTTCAAGCGACCCCTTCAGTTACATACGCTCTCTGCTGATGACTGCCGAAAGCCAGAAACATGTGTCCAGGGATACGGCACTCGCTGCACCTACCTTAGGTGAAAGACTTTCTACAGCGATACGGCACTTGCTGCACCTACTTAGGGTGAATAATTTTTTTAAAAATCCTCGCTATTTATATTTAAATTACTGCATTTACCATGATGCCTTGGGGCTATTTTCCGCTTGAATGCAAGGCAGTGTGCTCCCTTTTTCTTTTTGGATGTCTAAATGACGGCTCCCGTGAGCCTCTTGCTGACGAGCACTGGCGATGCACCTGTGCGCCTACTGAGTGGTACAAAAACCTGTGAAGACGTTTGGCGGCATTTCAAGCGACCCCTTCAGTTACATACGCTCTCTGCTGATGACAGCTGAAAGCCAGAAACACTTGTCCAGAGATACGGCACTCGCGGCACCTACCTTAGGTGAAAGACTTTCTACAGCGATACAGCTCTTGCTGCACCTACTTAGGGTGAATCATTTTTTGAAAAATTCGCGCTATTTATATTTAAATGACTGCATTTACTATGATGCCTTGGGGCTATTTTCCGCTTGAATGCAAGGCAGTGTGCTCCCTTTTTCTTTTTGGATGTCTAAATGACGGCTCCCGTGAGCCTCTTGCTGAAGAGCACTGGCGATGCACCTGTGCGCCTACTGATTGGTACAAAAACCTGTGAAGACGTTTGGCGGCATTTCAAGCGACCCCTTCAGTTACATACACTCTCTGCTGATGACGGCCGAAAGCCAGAAACACGTGTCCAGAGATTCGGCACTCGCTGCACATACCTTAGGTGAAAGACTTTCTACAGCGATACGGCACTTGCTGCACCTACTTAGGGTGAATCATTTTTTGAAAAATTCTCGCTATTTATATATAAATGACTGCATTTACCATGATGCCTTGGGGCTATTTTACGCTTGAATGCAAGGCAGTGTGCTCCCTTTTTCTTTTTGGATGTCTAAATGACGGCTCCCGTGAGCCTCTTGCTGACAAGCACTGGCGATGCACCTGTGCGCCTACTGAATGGTACAAAAACCTGTGAAGACGTTTGGTGGCATTTCAAGCGACCCCTTCAGTTACATACGCTCTCTGCTGATGACGGGCGAAAGCCAGAAACACGTGTCCAGAGATCCGGCACTCGCTGCACCTACCTTAGGTGAAAGACTTTCTACAGCGATACGGCACTTGCTGCACCAACTTAGGGTGAATAATTTTTTGAAAAATTCTCGCTATTTCTATTTAAATGACTGCATTTACCATGATTCCTTGGGGCTAGTTTCCGCTTGAATGCAAGGCAGTGTGCTCCCTTTTTCTTTTTGGATGTCTAAATGACGGCTCCCGTGAGCCTCTTGCTGACGAGCACTGGCGATGCACCTGTGCGCCTACTGAGTGGTACAAAAACCTGTGAAGACATTTGACGGCATTTCAAGCGACCCCTTCAGTTACATACGCTCTCTGCTGATGACGGCCGAAAGCCAGAATCACGTGTCCAGAGATACGGCACTTGCTGCACCTACCTTAGGTAAAAGACTTTCTACAGCGATACGGCACTTGCTGCACCTACTTAGGGTGAATAATGTTTTGAAAAATTTGCGCTATTTATATTTAAATGACTGCATTTACCATGATGCCTTGGGGCTATTTTCCGCTTGAATGCAAGGCAGTGTGCTCCCTTTTTCTTTTTGGATGTCTAAATGACGGCTCCCGTGAGCCTCTTGCTGACGAGCACTGGCGATGCACCTGTGCGCCTACTGAGTGGTAGAAAAACCTGTGAAGACGTTTAGCGGCATTTCAAGCGACCCCTTCAGTTACATACGCTCTCTGCTGATGACGGCCGAAAGCCAGAAACAGGTGTCCAGAGATACGGCACTCGCTGCACCTACCTTAGGTGAAAGACTTTCTACAGCGATAGGGCACTTGCTGCACCTACTTAGGGTGAATAATTTTTTGAAAAATTCTCGCTATTTCTATTTAAATGACTGCATTTACCATAATGCTTGGGGCTATTTTCCGCTTGAATGCAAGGCAGTGTGCTCCCTTTTTCTTTTTGGATGTCGAAATGACGGCTCCCGTGAGCCTCTTGCTGACGAGCACTGGCGATGCACCTGTGCGCCTACTGAGTGGTACAAAAACCTGTGAAGACGTTTGGCGGCATTTCAAGCGACCCCTTCAGTTACATACGCTCTCTGCTGATGACGGCCGAAAGCCAGAAACACGTGTCCAGAGATACGGCACTCGCTGCACCTACCTTAGGTGAAAGACTTTCTACAGCGATACAGCACTTGCTGCACCTACTTAGGGTGAATCATTTTTTGAAAAATTCTCGCTATTTATATTTAAATGACTGCATTTTCCATGATGCCTTGGGGCTATTTTCCGATTGAATGCAAGACAGTGTGCTCCCTTTTTCTTTTTGGATGTCTAAATGACGGCTCCCGTGAGCCTCTTGCTGACGAGCATTGGAAATGCACCTGTGCTCCTACTGAGTGGTACAAAAACCTGTGAAGACGTTTGGCGGCATTTCAAGCGACTCCTTCAGTTACATACGCTCTCTGCTGATGACGGCCGAAAGCCAGAAACACGTGTCCAGAGATACGGCACTCGCTGCACCTACCTTAGGTAGAAGACTTTCTACAGCGATACGGCACTTGCTGCACCTACTTAGGGTGAATAATTTTTTGAAAAATCCTCGCTATTTATTTTTAAATGACTGCATTTACCATGATGCCTTGGGGCTATTTTCCGCTTGAATGCAAGGCAGTGTGCTCCTTTTTTTCTTTTTGGATGTCTAAATGACGGCTCCCGTGAGCCTCTTGCTGACGAGCACTGGCAATGCACCTGTGCGCCTACTGAGTGGAACAAAAACCTGTGAAGACGTTTGGCGGCATTTCAAGCGACCCCTTCAGTTACATACGCTCTCTGCTGATGACGGCCGAAAGCCAGAAACACGTGTCCAGAGATACGGCACTCGCTGCACCTACCTTAGGTGAAAGACTTTCTACAGCGATACAGCACTTGCTGCACTTACTTAGGGTGAATAATTATTTAAAAAATTTGCCCTATTTATATTTAAATGACTGCATTTACCATGATGCCTTGGGGCTAGTTTCCGCTTGAATGCAAGGCAGTGTGCTCCCTTTTTCTTTTTGGATGTCTAAATGACGGCTCCCGTGAGCCTCTTGCTGACGAGCACTGGCGATGCACCTGTGCGCCTACTGAGTGGTACAAAAACCTGTGAAGACGTTTAGCGGCATTTCAAGCGACCCCTTCAGTTACATACGCTCTCTGCTGATGACGGCCGAAAGCCAGAAACACGTGTCCAGAGATACGGCACTCGCTGCACCTACCTTAGGTGAAAGACTTTCTTCAGCGATACGGCACTTGCTGCACCTACTTAGGGTGAATAATTTTTTGAAAAATTCTCGCTATTTATATTTAAATGACTGCATTTACCATGATGCCTTGGGGCTATTTTCCGCTTGAATGCAAGGCAGTGTGCTCCCTTTTTCTTTTTGGATGTCTAAATGATGGCTCCCGTGAGCCTCTTGCTGACGAGCACTGGCGATGCACCTGTGCACCTACTGAGTGGTACAAAAACCTGTGAAGACGTTTGGCGGCATTTCAAGCGACCCCTTCAGTAACATACGCTCTCTGCTGATGACGGCCGAAAGCCAGAAACACGTGTCCAGAGATATGGCACTCGCTGCACCTACCTTAGGTGAAAGACTTTCTACAGCGATACAGCACTTGCTACACCTACTTAGGGTGAATAATGTTTTTAAACATTCGCGCTATTTATATTTAAATGACTGCATTTACCATGATGCCTTGGGGCTATTTTCTGCTTGAATGCAAGGCAGTGTGCTCCCTTTTTCTTTTTGGATGTCTAAATGACGGCTCCCGTGAGCCTCTTTCTGACGAGCACTGGTGATGCACCTGTGCGCCTACTGAGTGGTACAAAAACCTGTGAAGACGTTTGGCGGCATTTCAAGCGACCCCTTCAGTTACATACTCTCTCTGCTGATGACGGCCGAAAGCCAGAAACACGTGTCCAGAGATACGGCACTCGTTGCACCTACCTTAGGTGAAAGACTTTCTACAGCGATACAGCACTTGCTGCACCTACATAGGGTGAATAATTTTTTGAAAAATCCTCGGTATTTATATTTAAATGACTGCATTTACCATGATGCCTTGGGGCTATTTTCAGCTTGAATGCAAGGCAGTGTGCTCCTTTTTTTCTTTTTGGATGTCTAAATGACGGCTCCCGTGAGCCTCTTGCTGACGAGCACTGGCAATGCACCTGTGCGCCTACTGAGTGGAACAAAAACCTGTGAAGACGTTTGGCGGCATTTCAAGCGACCCCTTCAGTTACATACGCTCTCTGCTGATGACGGCCGAAAGCCATAAATACGTGTCCAGAGATACAGCACTCGCTGCACCTACCTTAGGTGAAGGACTTTCTACAGCGATACGGCACTTGCTGCACCTACTTAGGGTGAATCATTTTTTGAAAAATTCTCGCTATTTATATTTAAATGACTACATTTACCATGATGCCATGGGGCTATTTTCCGCTTGAATGCAAGGCAGTGTGCTCCCTTTTTCTTTTTGGATGTCTAAATGACGGCTCCCGTGAGCCTCTTGCTGACGAGCACTGGCGATGCACCTGTGCGCCTACTGAGTGGTACAAAAGCCTGTGAAGACGTTTGGCGGCATTTCAAACGACCCCTTCAGTTACATACGCTCTCTGCTGATGACGGCCGAAAGTCAGAAACACGTGTCCAGAGATACGGCACTCGCTGCACCTACCTTAGGTGAAAGACTTTCTACAGCGATACGGCACTTGCTGCACTTACTTAGGGTGAATAATTTTTTTAAAAATGTGCCCTATTTATATTTAAATGACTGCATTTACCATGATGCCTTGGGTCTATTTTCCGCTTGAATGCAAGGCAGTGTGCTCACTTTTTCTTTTTGGATGTCTAAATGACTGCTCCTGTGAGCCTCTTGATGACGAGCACTGGCGATGCACCTGTGCGCCTACTGAGTGGTACAAAAACCTGTGAAGACGTTTGGCGGCATTTCAAGCGACCCCTTCAGTTACATACGCTCTCTGCTGATGACGGCCGAAAGCCAGAAACACGTGTCCAGAGATACGGCACTCGCCGCACCTACCTTAGGTGAAAGACTTTCTACAGCGATATGGCACTTGCTGCACCTACTTAGGGTGAATCATTTTTTGAAAAATTCTCGCTATTTATATTTAAATGACTGCATTTACCATGATGCCTTGGGGCTATTTTCCGATTGAATGCAAGGCAGTGTGCTCCCTTTTTCTTTTTGGATGTCTAAATGACGGCTCCCGTGAGCCTCTTGCTGACGAGCATTGGCAATGCACCTGTCCCCCTACTGAGTGGTACAAAAACCTGTGAAGACATTTGGCGGCATTTCAAGCGACCCCTTCAGTTACATACGCTCTCTGCTGATGACGGCCGAAAGCCAGAAACACGTGTCCAGAGATACGGCACTCGCTGCACCTACCTTAGGTAAAAGACTTTCTACAGCGATACAGCACTTGCTGCACCTACTTAGGGTAAATCATTTTTTGAATTTTTTTCGCTATTTATACTTAAATTACTGCATTTACCATGATGCCTTGGGGCTAGTTTCCGCTTGAATGCAAGGCAGTGTGCTCCCCTTTTCTTTTTGGATGTCTAAATGACGGCTCCCGTGAGCCTCTTGCTGACGAGCACTGGCGATGCACCTGTGCGCCTACTGAGTGGTACAAAAACCTGTGAAGACGTTTGGCGGCATTTCAAGCGACCCCTTCAGTTACATACGCTCTCTGCTGATGACGGCCGAAAGCCAGAAACACTTGTCCAGAGATACGGCACTCGCTGCACCTACCTTAGGTGAAAGACTTTCTACAGCGATACAGCTCTTGCTGCACCTACTTAGGGTGAATAATTTTTTGAAAAATTCGCGCTATTTATATTTAAATGACTGCATTTACCATGATGCCTTGGGGCTATTTTCCGCTTGAATGCAAGGCAGTGTGCTCCCTTTTTCTTTTTGGATGTCTAAATGACGGCTCCCGTGAGCCTCTTGCTGATGAGCACTGGTGATGCACCTGTGCGCCTACTGATTGGTGCATCCAAATGATTGGTACAAAAACCTGTGAAGACGTTTGGCGGCATTTCAAGCGACCCCTTCAGTTACATACACTCTCTGCTGATGACGGCCGAAAGCCAGAAACACGTGTCCAGAGATACGGCACTCGCTGCACATACCTTAGGTGAAAGACTTTCTACAGCGATACGGCACTTGCTGCACCTACTTAGGGTGAATAATTTTTTGAAAAATTCTCGCTATTTATATTTAAATGACTGCATTTACCATGATGCCTTGGGGCTATTTTACGCTTGAATGCAAGGCAGTGTGCTCCCTTTTTCTTTTTGGATGTCTAAATGACGGCTCCCGTGAGCCTCTTGCTGACGAGCACTGGCGATGCACCTGTGCGCCTACTGATTGGTACAAAAACCTGTGAAGACGTTTGGCGGCATTTCAAGCGACCCCTTCAGTTACATACACTCTCTGCTGATGACGGCCGAAAGCCAGAAACACGTGTCCAGAGATACGGCACTCTCTGCACATACCTTAGGTGAAAGACTTTCTACAGCGATACGGCACTTGCTGCACCTACTTAGGGTGAATAATTTTTTGAAAAATTCTCGCTATTTATATTTAAATGACTGCATTTACCATGATGCCTTGGGGCTATTTTCCGCTTGAATGCAAGGCAGTGTGCTCCCTTTTTCTTTTTGGATGTCTAAATGACGGCTCCCGTGAGCCTCTTGCTGACAAGCACTGGCGATGCACCTGTGCGCCTACTGAGTGGTACAAAAACCTGTGAAGACGTTTGGTGGCATTTCAAGCGACCCCTTCAGTTACATACGCTCTCTGCTGATGACGGGCGAAAGCCAGAAACACGTGTCCAGAGATCCGGCACTCGCTGAACCTACCTTAGGTGAAAGACTTTCTACAGCGATACGGCACTTGCTGCACCAACTTAGGGTGAATAATTTTTTGAAAAATTCCCGCTATTTCTATTTAAATGACTGCATTTACCATGATGCCTTGGGGCTAGTTTCCGCTTGAATGCAAGGCAGTGTGCTCCCTTTTTCTTTTTGGATGTCTAAATGACGGCTCCCGTGAGCCTCTTACTGACGAGCACTGGCGATGCACCTGTGCGCCTACTGAGTGGTACAAAAACCTGTGAAGACATTTGACGGCATTTCAAGCGACCCCTTCAGTTACATACGCTCTCTGCTGATGACGGCCGAAAGCCAGAATCACGTGTCCAGAGATACGGCACTCGCTGCACCTACCTTAGGTGAAAGACTTTCTACAGCGATACGGCACTTGCTGCACCTACTTAGGGTGAATAATGTTTTGAAAAATTCGCGCTATTTATATTTAAATGACTGAATTTACCATGATGCCTTGGGGCTATTTTCCGCTTGAATGCAAGGCAGTGTGCTCCCTTTTTCTTTTTAGATGTCTAAATTATGGCTCCCGTGAGCCTCTTGCTGACGAGCACTGGCGATGCACCTGTGCACCTACTGAGTGGTACAAAAACCTGTGAAGACGTTTGGCGGCATTTCAAGCGACCCCTTCAGTTACATACGCTCACTGCTGCTGACGGCCGAAAGCCAGAAACACGTGTCCAGAGATACGGCACTCGCTGCACCTATCTTAGGTGAAAGACTTTCTACAGCGATACAGCACTTGCTGCACCTACTTAGGGTGAATAATTTTTTGAAAAATTCTCGCTATTTATATTTAAATGACTGCATTTACCATGATGCCTTGGGGCTATTTTCCGCTTGAATGCAAGGCAGTGTGCTCCCTTTTTCTTTTTGGATGTCTAAATGACGGCTCCCGTGAGCCTCTTGCTGACGAGCACTGGCGATGCACTTGTGCGCCTACTGAGTGGTTCAAAAACCTGTGAAGACGTTTGGCGGCATTTCAAGCGACCCCTTCAGTTACATCCGCTCTCTGCTGATGACAGCCGAAAGCCAGAAACACGTGTCCAGAGATACGGCACTCGCTGCACCTACCTTAGTTCAAAGACTTTCTACAGCGATACGGAACTTGCTGCACCTACTTAGGGTGAATAATTTTTTGAAAAATTCTCGCTATTTATATTTAAATGACTGCATTTACCATGATGCCTTGGGGCTCTTTTCCGCTTGAATGGAAGGCAGTGTGCTCCCTTTTTCTTTTTGGATGTCTAAATGACGGCTCCCGTGAGCCTCTTACTGACGAGCACTGGCGATGCACCTGTGCGCCTACTGAGTGGTACAAAAACCTGTGAAGACGTTTGGCTGAATTTCAAGCGACCCCTTCAGTTACATACGCTCTCTGCTGATGACGGCCGAAAGCCAGAAACACGTGTCCAGAGATACGGCACTCGCTGCACCTACCTTAGGTGAAAGACTTTCTACAGCGATACGGCACTTGCTGCACCTACTTAGGGTGAATAATTTTTTGAAAAATTCTCGCTATTTATATTTAAATGACTGCATTTACCATGATGCCTTGGGGCTATTTTCCGCTTGAATGCAAGGCAGTGTGCTCCCTTTTTCTTTTTGGATGTCTAAATGACGGCTCCCGTGAGCCTCTTGCTGACGAGCACTGGCGATGCAGCTGTACACCTACTGAGTGGTACAAAAACCTGGGAAGACCTTTGGCGGCATTTCAAGCGAACCCTTTAGTTACATACGCTCTCTGCTGATGACGACCGAAAGCCAGAAACACGAGTCCAGAGATACGGCACTCGCTGCACCTACCTTAGGTGAAAGACTTTATACAGCGATACGGCACTTGCTGCACCTACTTAGGGTGAATAATTTTTTGAAAAATTCTCGCTATTTATTTTTAAATGACTGCATTTACCATGATGCCTTGGGGCTATTTTCCGCTTGAATGCAAGGCAGTGTGCTCCCTTTTTCTTTTTGGATGTCTAAATTACGGCTCCCGTGAGCCTCTTGCTGACGAGCACTGGCGATGCACCTGTGCGCCTACTGAGTGGTACAAAAACCTGTGAAGACATTTGGCGGCATTTCAAGCGACCCCTTCAGTTACATACGCTCACTGCTGATGACGGCCGAAAGCCAGAAACACGTGTCCAGAGATAGGGCACTTGCTGCACCTACCTTAGGTGAAAGACTTTCTACAGCGATACAGCACTTGCTGCACCTACTTAGGGTGAATAATTTTTTTAAAAATTCTTGCTATTTATATTTAAATGACTGCATTTACCATGATGCCTTGGGGCTATTTTCCGCTTGAATGCAAGGCAGTGTGCTCCCTTTTTGTTTTTGGATGTCTAAATGGCGGTTCCCGTGAGCCTCTTGCTGACGAGCACTGGCGATGCACCTGTGCGCCTACTGAGTGGTACAAAAACCTGTGAAGACGTTTGGTGGCATTTCAAGCGACCCCTTCAGTTACATATGCTCTCTGCTGATGACGGCCGAAAGCCAGAAACACGTGTCTTGAGATAGGGCACTCGCTGCACCTACCTTAGGTGAAAGACTTTCTACAGCGATACGGCACTTGCTGCACCTACTTAGGGTGAATAATTTTTTGAAAAATTCTCGCTATTTATATTTAAATGACTGCATTTACCATGATGCCTTGGGGCTATTTTCCGCTTGAATGCAAGGCAGTGTGCTCCTTTTTCTTTTTGGATGTCTAAATGACGGCTCCCGTGAGCGTCTTGCTGACGAGCACTGGCGATGCACCTGTGCGCCTACTGAGTGGTACACAAACCTGTGAATACTTTTGGCGGCATTTCAAGCGCCCCCTTCAGTTACATACGCTCTCTGCTGATGACGGCCGAAAGCCAGGAACATGTGTCCAGAGATACGGCACTCGCTGCACCTACCTTAGGTGAAAGACTTTCTACAGCGATACAGTACTTGCTGCACCGACTTAGGGTGAATAATTTTTTGAAAAATTCTCGCTATTTATATTTAAATGACTGCATTTACCATGATGCCTTGGGGCTATTTTCCGCTTGAATGCAAAGCTTTGTGCTCCGTTTTTCTTTTTGGATGTCTAAATGACGGCTCCCGTGAGCCTCTTGCTGACGAGCACTGGTGATGCACCTGTGCACCTACTGAGTGGTACAAAAACCTGTGAAGACGTTTGGCGGCATTTCAAGCGACCCCTTCAGTTACATATGCTCTCTGGTGATGACTGCCGAGAGCCAGAAACACGTGTCCAGAGATACGGCACTCGCTGCACCTACCTTAGGTGAAAGACTTTCTACAGCGATACGGCACTTGCTGCACCAACTTAGGGTGAATAATTTTTTGAAAAATTCTCGCTATTTCTATTTAAATGACTGCATTTACCATGATTCCTTGGGGCTAGTTTCCGCTTGAATGCAAGGCAGTGTGCTCCCTTTTTCTTTTTGGATGTCTAAATGACGGCTCCCGTGAGCCTCTTGCTGACGAGCACTGGCGATGCACCTGTGCGCCTACTGAGTGGTACAAAAACCTGTGAAGACATTTGACGGCATTTCAAGCGACCCCTTCAGTTACATACGCTCTCTGCTGATGACGGCCGAAAGCCAGAATCACGTGTCCAGAGATACGGCACTTGCTGCACCTACCTTAGGTAAAAGACTTTCTACAGCGATACGGCACTTGCTGCACCTACTTAGGGTGAATAATGTTTTGAAAAATTTGCGCTATTTATATTTAAATGACTGCATTTACCATGATGCCTTGGGGCTATTTTCCGCTTGAATGCAAGGCAGTGTGCTCCCTTTTTCTTTTTGGATGTCTAAATGACGGCTCCCGTGAGCCTCTTGCTGACGAGCACTGGCGATGCACCTGTGCGCCTACTGAGTGGTACAAAAACCTGTGAAGACGTTTAGCGGCATTTCAAGCGACCCCTTCAGTTACATACGCTCTCTGCTGATGACGGCCGAAAGCCAGAAACAGGTGTCCAGAGATACGGCACTCGCTGCACCTACCTTAGGTGAAAGACTTTCTACAGCGATAGGGCACTTGCTGCACCTACTTAGGGTGAATAATTTTTTGAAAAATTCTCGCTATTTCTATTTAAATGACTGCATTTACCATAATGCTTGGGGCTATTTTCCGCTTGAATGCAAGGCAGTGTGCTCCCTTTTTCTTTTTGGATGTCGAAATGACGGCTCCCGTGAGCCTCTTGCTGACGAGCACTGGCGATGCACCTGTGCGCCTACTGAGTGGTACAAAAACCTGTGAAGACGTTTGGCGGCATTTCAAGCGACCCCTTCAGTTACATACGCTCTCTGCTGATGACGGCCGAAAGCCAGAAACACGTGTCCAGAGATACGGCACTCGCTGCACCTACCTTAGGTGAAAGACTTTCTACAGCGATACAGCACTTGCTGCACCTACTTAGGGTGAATCATTTTTTGAAAAATTCTCGCTATTTATATTTAAATGACTGCATTTTCCATGATGCCTTGGGGCTATTTTCCGATTGAATGCAAGACAGTGTGCTCCCTTTTTCTTTTTGGATGTCTAAATGACGGCTCCCGTGAGCCTCTTGCTGACGAGCATTGGAAATGCACCTGTGCTCCTACTGAGTGGTACAAAAACCTGTGAAGACGTTTGGCGGCATTTCAAGCGACTCCTTCAGTTACATACGCTCTCTGCTGATGACGGCCGAAAGCCAGAAACACGTGTCCAGAGATACGGCACTCGCTGCACCTACCTTAGGTAGAAGACTTTCTACAGCGATACGGCACTTGCTGCACCTACTTAGGGTGAATAATTTTTTGAAAAATCCTCGCTATTTATTTTTAAATGACTGCATTTACCATGATGCCTTGGGGCTATTTTCCGCTTGAATGCAAGGCAGTGTGCTCCTTTTTTTCTTTTTGGATGTCTAAATGACGGCTCCCGTGAGCCTCTTGCTGACGAGCACTGGCAATGCACCTGTGCGCCTACTGAGTGGAACAAAAACCTGTGAAGACGTTTGGCGGCATTTCAAGCGACCCCTTCAGTTACATACGCTCTCTGCTGATGACGGCCGAAAGCCAGAAACACGTGTCCAGAGATACGGCACTCGCTGCACCTACCTTAGGTGAAAGACTTTCTACAGCGATACAGCACTTTCTGCACTTACTTAGGGTGAATAATTATTTAAAAAATTTGCCCTATTTATATTTAAATGACTGCATTTACCATGATGCCTTGGGGCTAGTTTCCGCTTGAATGCAAGGCAGTGTGCTCCCTTTTTCTTTTTGGATGTCTAAATGACGGCTCCCGTGAGCCTCTTGCTGACGAGCACTGGCGATGCACCTGTGCGCCTACTGAGTGGTACAAAAACCTGTGAAGACGTTTAGCGGCATTTCAAGCGACCCCTTCAGTTACATACGCTCTCTGCTGATGACGGCCGAAAGCCAGAAACAGGTGTCCAGAGATACGGCACTCGCTGCACCTACCTTAGGTGAAAGACTTTCTTCAGCGATACGGCACTTGCTGCACCTACTTAGGGTGAATAATTTTTTGAAAAATTCTCGCTATTTATATTTAAATGACTGCATTTACCATGATGCCTTGGGGCTATTTTCCGCTTGAATGCAAGGCAGTGTGCTCCCTTTTTCTTTTTGGATGTCTAAATGATGGCTCCCGTGAGCCTCTTGCTGACGAGCACTGGCGATGCACCTGTGCACCTACTGAGTGGTACAAAAACCTGTGAAGACGTTTGGCGGCATTTCAAGCGACCCCTTCAGTAACATACGCTCTCTGCTGATGACGGCCGAAAGCCAGAAACACGTGTCCAGAGATATGGCACTCGCTGCACCTACCTTAGGTGAAAGACTTTCTACAGCGATACAGCACTTGCTACACCTACTTAGGGTGAATAATGTTTTTAAACATTTGCGCTATTTATATTTAAATGACTGCATTTACCATGATGCCTTGGGGCTATTTTCTGCTTGAATGCAAGGCAGTGTGCTCCCTTTTTCTTTTTGGATGTCTAAATGACGGCTCCCGTGAGCCTCTTTCTGACGAGCACTGGTGATGCACCTGTGCGCCTACTGAGTGGTACAAAAACCTGTGAAGACGTTTGGCGGCATTTCAAGCGACCCCTTCAGTTACATACTCTCTCTGCTGATGACGGCCGAAAGCCAGAAACACGTGTCCAGAGATACGGCACTCGTTGCACCTACCTTAGGTGAAAGACTTTCTACAGCGATACAGCACTTGCTGCACCTACATAGGGTGAATAATTTTTTGAAAAATCCTCGGTATTTATATTTAAATGACTGCATTTACCATGATGCCTTGGGGCTATTTTCAGCTTGAATGCAAGGCAGTGTGCTCCTTTTTTTCTTTTTGGATGTCTAAATGACGGCTCCCGTGAGCCTCTTGCTGACGAGCACTGGCAATGCACCTGTGCGCCTACTGAGTGGAACAAAAACCTGTGAAGACGTTTGGCGGCATTTCAAGCGACCCCTTCAGTTACATACGCTCTCTGCTGATGACGGCCGAAAGCCATAAATACTTGTCCAGAGATACAGCACTCGCTGCACCTACCTTAGGTGAAGGACTTTCTACAGCGATACGGCACTTGCTGCACCTACTTAGGGTGAATCATTTTTTGAAAAATTCTCGCTATTTATATTTAAATGACTACATTTACCATGATGCCATGGGGCTATTTTCCGCTTGAATGCAAGGCAGTGTGCTCCCTTTTTCTTTTTGGATGTCTAAATGACGGCTCCCGTGAGCCTCTTGCTGACGAGCACTGGCGATGCACCTGTGCGCCTACTGAGTGGTACAAAAGCCTGTGAAGACGTTTGGCGGCATTTCAAACGACCCCTTCAGTTACATACGCTCTCTGCTGATGACGGCCGAAAGTCAGAAACACGTGTCCAGAGATACGGCACTCGCTGCACCTACCTTAGGTGAAAGACTTTCTACAGCGATACGGCACTTGCTGCACTTACTTAGGGTGAATAATTTTTTTAAAAATGTGCCCTATTTATATTTAAATGACTGCATTTACCATGATGCCTTGGGTCTATTTTCCGCTTGAATGCAAGGCAGTGTGCTCACTTTTTCTTTTTGGATGTCTAAATGACTGCTCCTGTGAGCCTCTTGATGACGAGCACTGGCGATGCACCTGTGCGCCTACTGAGTGGTACAAAAACCTGTGAAGACGTTTGGCGGCATTTCAAGCGACCCCTTCAGTTACATACGCTCTCTGCTGATGACGGCCGAAAGCCAGAAACACGTGTCCAGAGATACGGCACTCGCCGCACCTACCTTAGGTGAAAGACTTTCTACAGCGATATGGCACTTGCTGCACCTACTTAGGGTGAATCATTTTTTGAAAAATTCTCGCTATTTATATTTAAATGACTGCATTTACCATGATGCCTTGGGGCTATTTTCCGATTGAATGCAAGGCAGTGTGCTCCCTTTTTCTTTTTGGATGTCTAAATGACGGCTCCCGTGAGCCTCTTGCTGACGAGCATTGGCAATGCACCTGTCCCCCTACTGAGTGGTACAAAAACCTGTGAAGACATTTGGCGGCATTTCAAGCGACCCCTTCAGTTACATACGCTCTCTGCTGATGACGGCCGAAAGCCAGAAACACGTGTCCAGAGATACGGCACTCGCTGCACCTACCTTAGGTAAAAGACTTTCTACAGCGATACGGCACTTGCTGCACCTACTTAGGGTAAATCATTTTTTGAATTTTTTTCGCTATTTATACTTAAATTACTGCATTTACCATGATGCCTTGGGGCTAGTTTCCGCTTGAATGCAAGGCAGTGTGCTCCCCTTTTCTTTTTGGATGTCTAAATGACGGCTCCCGTGAGCCTCTTGCTGACGAGCACTGGCGATGCACCTGTGCGCCTACTGAGTGGTACAAAAACCTGTGAAGACGTTTGGCGGCATTTCAAGCGACCCCTTCAGTTACATACGCTCTCTGCTGATGACGGCCGAAAGCCAGAAACACTTGTCCAGAGATACGGCACTCGCTGCACCTACCTTAGGTGAAAGACTTTCTACAGCGATACAGCTCTTGCTGCACCTACTTAGGGTGAATAATTTTTTGAAAAATTCTCGCTATTTATATTTAAATGACTGCATTTACCATGATGCCTTGGGGCTATTTTCCGCTTGAATGCAAGGCAGTGTGCTCCCTTTTTCTTTTTGGATGTCTAAATGACGGCTCCCGTGAGCCTCTTGCTGACGAGCACTGGCGATGCAGCTGTACACCTACTGAGTGGTACAAAAACCTGGGAAGACCTTTGGCGGCATTTCAAGCGAACCCTTTAGTTACATACGCTCTCTGCTGATGACGACCGAAAGCCAGAAACACGAGTCCAGAGATACGGCACTCGCTGCACCTACCTTAGGTGAAAGACTTTATACAGCGATACGGCACTTGCTGCACCTACTTAGGGTGAATAATTTTTTGAAAAATTCTCGCTATTTATTTTTAAATGACTGCATTTACCATGATGCCTTGGGGCTATTTTCCGCTTGAATGCAAGGCAGTGTGCTCCCTTTTTCTTTTTGGATGTCTAAATTACGGCTCCCGTGAGCCTCTTGCTGACGAGCACTGGCGATGCACCTGTGCGCCTACTGAGTGGTACAAAAACCTGTGAAGACATTTGGCGGCATTTCAAGCGACCCCTTCAGTTACATACGCTCACTGCTGATGACGGCCGAAAGCCAGAAACACGTGTCCAGAGATAGGGCACTTGCTGCACCTACCTTAGGTGAAAGACTTTCTACAGCGATACAGCACTTGCTGCACCTACTTAGGGTGAATAATTTTTTTAAAAATTCTTGCTATTTATATTTAAATGACTGC
Organism: Pleurodeles waltl; assembly: GCF_031143425.1. Taxonomy (NCBI): domain Eukaryota; kingdom Metazoa; phylum Chordata; class Amphibia; order Caudata; family Salamandridae; genus Pleurodeles; species Pleurodeles waltl. The sequence continues at coordinate 482,299,976 of NC_090449.1, forward strand.
ATTTACCATGATGCCTTGGGGCTATTTTCCGCTTGAATGCAAGGCAGTGTGCTCCCTTTTTGTTTTTGGATGTCTAAATGGCGGTTCCCGTGAGCCTCTTGCTGACGAGCACTGGCGATGCACCTGTGCGCCTACTGAGTGGTACAAAAACCTGTGAAGACGTTTGGTGGCATTTCAAGCGACCCCTTCAGTTACATATGCTCTCTGCTGATGACGGCCGAAAGCCAGAAACACGTGTCTAGAGATAGGGCACTCGCTGCACCTACCTTAGGTGAAAGACTTTCTACAGCGATACGGCACTTGCTGCACCTACTTAGGGTGAATAATTTTTTGAAAAATTCTCGCTATTTATATTTAAATGACTGCATTTACCATGATGCCTTGGGGCTATTTTCCGCTTGAATGCAAGGCAGTGTGCTCCTTTTTCTTTTTGGATGTCTAAATGACGGCTCCCGTGAGCGTCTTGCTGACGAGCACTGGCGATGCACCTGTGCGCCTACTGAGTGGTACACAAACCTGTGAATACTTTTGGCGGCATTTCAAGCGCCCCCTTCAGTTACATACGCTCTCTGCTGATGACGGCCGAAAGCCAGGAACATGTGTCCAGAGATACGGCACTCGCTGCACCTACCTTAGGTGAAAGACTTTCTACAGCGATACAGTACTTGCTGCACCGACTTAGGGTGAATAATTTTTTGAAAAATTCTCGCTATTTATATTTAAATGACTGCATTTACCATGATGCCTTGGGGCTATTTTCCGCTTGAATGCAAAGCTTTGTGCTCCGTTTTTCTTTTTGGATGTCTAAATGACGGCTCCCGTGAGCCTCTTGCTGACGAGCACTGGTGATGCACCTGTGCACCTACTGAGTGGTACAAAAACCTGTGAAGACGTTTGGCGGCATTTCAAGCGACCCCTTCAGTTACATATGCTCTCTGGTGATGACTGCAGAGAGCCAGAAACACGTGTCCAGAGATACGGCACTCGCTGCACCTACCTTAGGTGAAAGACTTTCTACAGCGATACGGCACTTGCTGCACCTACTTAGGGTGAATAATTGTTTGAAAAATCCTCGCTATTTATATTTAAATTACTGCATTTACCATGATGCCTTGGGGCTATTTTCCGCTTGAATGCAAGGCATTGTGCTCCTTTTTTTCTTGTTGGATGTCTAAATGACGGCTCCCGTGAGCCTCTTGCTGACGAGCACTGGCGATGCACCTGTCCCCCTACTGAGTGGTACAAAAACCTGTGAAGACGTTTGGCGGCATTTCAAGCGACCCCTTCAGTTACATACGCTCTCTGCTGATGACGGCCGAAAGCCAGAAACACGTGTCCAGAGATACGGCACTCGCTGCACCTACCTTAGGTGAAAAACGTTCTACAGCGATACGGCACTTGCTGCACCTACTTAGGGTGAATAATGTTTTAAAAAATGTGCGCTATTTATATTTAAATGACTGCATTTACCATGATGCCTTGGGGCTATTTTCCGCTTGAATGCAAGGCAGTGTGCTCCCTTTTTCTTTTTGGATGTCTAAATGACGGCTCCCGTGAGCCTCTTGCTGACGAGCACTGGCGATGCACCTGTGCGCCTACTGAGTGGTACAAAAACCTGTGAAGATGTTTGGCGGCATTTCAAGCGACCCCTTCAGTTACATACGCTCTCTGCTGATGACGGCCGAAAGCCAGAAACATGTGTCCAGGGATACGGCACTCGCTGCACCTACCTTAGGTGAAAGACTTTCCACAGCGATACAGCACTTGCTGCACCTACTTAGGGTGAATAATTTTTGAAAAATTCGCCCTATTTATATTTAAATGACTGCATTTACCATAATGCCTTGGGGCTATTTTCCTCTTGAATGCAAGGCAGTGTGCTCCCTTTTTCTTTTTGGGTGTCTAAATTGCGGCTCCCGTGAGCGTCTTGCTGACGCGCACTGGCGATGCACCTGTGCGCCTACTGAGTGGTAGAAAAACCTGTGAAGATGTTTGGCGGCATTTCAAGCGACCCCTTCAGTTACATACGCTCTCTGCTGATGACGTTCGAAAGCCAGAAACACGTGTCCAGAGATACGGCACTCGCTGCACCTACCTTAGGTGAAAGACTTTCTACAGCGATACGGCACTTGCTGCACCTACTTAGGGTGAATCATTTTTTGAAAAATTTGCGCTATTTATATTTAAATGACTGCATTTACCATGATGCCTTGGGGCTATTTTCCGCTCGAATGCAAGGCAGTGTGCTCCCTTTTTCTTTTTGGATGTCTAAATGACGGCTCCTGTGAGCCTCTTGCTAATGAGCACTGGCGATGCACCTGTGCGCCTACTGAGTGGTACAAAAACCTGTGAAGACGTTTGGCGGCATTTCAAGCGACCCCTTCAGTTACATACGCTCTCTGCTGATGACGGCTGAGAGACAGAAACGCGTGTCCAGAGATACGGCACTCGCTGCACCTACCTTAGGTGAAAGACTTTCTACAGCGATACGGCACTTGCTGCACCTACTTAGGGTGAATAATTTTTTGAAAAATCCTCGCTATTTAGATTTAAATTACTGCATTTACCATGATGCCATGGGGCTATTTTCCGCTTGAATGCAAGGCAGTGTGCTCCTTTTTTTCTTGTTGGATATCTAAATGACGGCTCCCGTGAGCCTCTTGCTGACGAGCACTGGCGATGCACCTGTCCCCCTACTGAGTGGTACAAAAACCTGTGAAGACGTTTGGCGGCATTTCAAGCGACCCCTAAAGTTACATACGCTCTCTGCTGATGACGGCCGAAAGCCAGAAACACGTGTCCAGAGATACGGCACTCGCTGCACCTACCTTAGGTGAAAGACTTTCTACAGCGATACGGCACTTGCTGCACCTACTTAAGGTGAATAATTTTGTAAAAAATTTGCGCTATTTATACTTAAATGACTGCATTTACCATGATGCCTTGGGGCTATTTTCTTCTTGAATGCAAGGCAGTGTGCTCCCTTTTTCTTTTTGGATGTCTAAATGACGGCTCCCGTGAGCCTCTTGCTGACGAGCACTGGCGATGCACCTGTGCGCCTGCTGAGTGGTACAAAAACCTGTGAAGACGTTTGGCGGCATTTCAAGCGACCCCTTCAGTTACATACGCTCTCTGCTGATGACGGCCTAAAGCCAGAAACATGTGTCCAGGGATACGGCACTCGCTGCACCTACCTTAGGTGAAAGACTTTCTACAGCGATACAGCACTTGCTGCACCTACTTAGGGTGAATAATTTTTTGAAAAATTTGCGCTATTTATATTTAAATGACTGCACTTACCATGATACCTTGGGGCTATTTTCCGCTTGAATGCAAGGCAGTGTGTTCCCTTTTTCTTTTTGGATGTCTAAATGACGGCTCCTGTGAGCCTCTTCCTGACGAGCACTGGCGATGCACCTGTGCACCTACTGAGTGGTACAAAAACCTGTGAAGATGTTTGGCGGCATTTCAAGCGACCCCTTCAGTTACATACGCTCTCTACTGATGACGGCCGAAAGCCAGAAACACGTGTCCAGAGATACAGCACTCGCTGCACCTACCTTAGGTGAAAGACTTTCTACAGCGATACGGCACTTGCTGCACCTACTTAGGGTGAATAATTTTTTAAAAAATTTGCGCTATTTATATTTAAATGACTGCATTAACCATGATGCCTTTGGGCTATTTTCTGCTTGAATGCAAGGCAGTGTGCTCCCTTTTTCTGTTTGGATGTCTAAATGACGGCTCCCGTGAGCCTCTTGCTGACGAGCACTGGCGATGCACCTGTGCGCCTACTGAGTGGTACAAAAACCTGTGAAGACGTTTGGTGGCATTTCAAGCGACCCCTTCAGTTACATACGCTCTCTGCTGATGACGGCCGAAAGCCAGAAACACGAGTCTAAAGATAGGGCACTCGCTGCACCTACCTTAGGTGAAAGACTTTCTACAGCGATACAGCACTTGCTGCACCTACTTAGGGTGAATAATTTTTTGAAAAATTCTCGCTTTTTATATTTAAATGACTGCATTTACCATGATGCCTTGGGGCTATTTTCCCCTTGAATGCAAGGCAGTGTGCTCCCTTTTTCTTTTTGGATGTCTAAATGACGGCTCCCGTGAGCCTCTAGCTGACGCGCACTGGCGATGCACCTGTGCGCCTACTGAGTGGTACAAAAACCTGTGAAGACGTTTGGTGGCATTTCAAGCGACCCCTTCAGTTACATACGCTCTCTGCTGATGACGGCCGAAAGCCAGAAACACAAGTCTAAAGATAGGGCACTCGCTGCACCTACCTTAGGTGAAAGACTTTCTACAGCGATACAGCACTTGCTGCACCTACTTAGGGTGAATAATTTTTTGAAAAATTCTCGCTTTTTATATTTAAATGACTGCATTTACCATGATGCCTTGGGGCTATTTTCCCCTTGAATGCAAGGCAGTGTGCTCCCTTTTTCTTTTTGGATGTCTAAATGACGGCTCCCGTGAGCCTCTAGCTGACGCGCACTGGCGATGCACCTGTGCGCCTACTGAGTGGTACAAAAACCTGTGAAGACGTTTGGCGGCATTTCAAGCGACCCCTTCAGTTACATACGCTCACTGCTGATGGCGGCCGAAAGCCAGAAACACGTGTCCAGAGATACGGCACTCGCTGCACCTACCTTAGGTGAAAGACTTTCTACAGCGATACAGCACTTGCTGCACCTACTTAGGGTGAATAATTTTTTAAAAAATTCTCGCTATTTATATTTAAATGACTGGATTTACCATGATGCCTTGGGGCTATTTTCTGCTTGAATGCAAGGCAGTGTGCTCCCTTTTTCTTTTTGGATGTCTAAATGACGGCTCCCATGAGCCTCTTGCTGACGAGCACTGGCAATGCACCTGTGCGCCTACTGAGTGGTGCAAAATCCTGTGAAGATGTTTGGCAGCATTTCAAGCGACCCCTTCAGTTACATACGCTCTCTGCTGATGATGGCCGAAAGCCAGAAACACGTGTCCAGAGATACGGCACTCGCTGCACCTACCTTAGGTGAAAGACTTTATACAGCGATACGGCACTTGCTGCACCTACTTCGGGTGAATAATTTTTTGAAAAATTCTCGCTATTTATTTTTAAATGACTGCATTTACCATGATGCCTTGGGGCTATTTTCCGCTTGAATGCAAGGCAGTGTGCTCCCTTTTTCTTTTTGGATGTCTAAATGACGGCTCCCATGAGCCTCTTGCTGACGAGCCCTGGCGATGCACTTGTGCGCCTACTGAGTGGTACAAAAACCTGTGAAGACGTTTGGCGGCATTTCAAGCGACCCCTTCAGTTACATACGCTCTCTGCTGATGACGGCCGAAAGCCAGAAACACGTGTCCAGAGATACGGCACTCGCTGCACCTACCTTAGGTGAAAGACTTTCTACAGCGATACGGAACTTGCTGCACCTACTTAGGGTGAATAATTTTTTGAAAAATTCTCGCTATTTATATTCAAATGACTGCATTTACCATGATGCCTTGGGGCTATTTTCCGCTTGAATGCAAGGCAGTGTGCTCCCTTTTTCTTTTTGGATGTCTAAATGACGGCTCCCGTGAGCCTCTTGCTGACGAGCACTGGCGATGCACCTGTGCGCCTACTGAGTGGTACAAAAACCTGTGAAGACGTTTGGCAGCATTTCAAGCGACCCCTTCAGTTACATACGCTCTCTGCTGATGACGGCCGAAAGCCAGAAACACGTGTCCAGAGATACGGCACTCGCTGCACCTACCTTAGGTGAAAGACTTTCTACAGCGATACGGCACTTGCTGCACCTACTTAGGGTGAATAATTTTTTTTAAAATTCTTGCTATTTATATTTAAATGACTGCATTTACCATGATGCCTTGGGGCTATTTTCCGCTTGAATGCAAGGCAGTGTGCTCCCTTTTTGTTTTTGGATGTCTAAATGACGGTTCCCGTGAGCCTCTTGCTGACGAGCACTGGCGATGCACCTGTGCGCCTACTGAGTGGTACAAAAACCTGTGAAGACGTTTGGTGGCATTTCAAGCGACCCCTTCAGTTACATACGCTCTCTGCTGATGACGGCCGAAAGCCAGAAACACGTGTCTAGAGATAGGGCACTCGCTGCACCTACCTTAGGTGAAAGACTTTATACAGCGATACAGCACTTGCTGCACCTACTTAGGGTGAATAATTTTTTGAAAAATTCTCGCTATTTATTTTTAAATGACTGCATTTACCATGATGCCTTGGGGCTATTTTCCGCTTGAATTTAAGGCAGTGTGCTCCCTTTTTCTTTTTGGATGTCTAAATTACAGCTCCCGTGAGCCTCTTGCTGACGAGCACTGGTGATGCACCTGTGCGCCTACTGAGTGGTACAAAAACCTGTGAAGACTTTTGGCGGCATTTCAAGCGACCCCTTCAGTTACATACGCTCACTGCTGATGACGGCCGAAAGCCAGAAACACGTGTCCAGAGATACGGCACTCGCTGCACCTACCTTAGGTGAAAGACTTTCTACAGCGATACGGCACTTGCTGCACCTACTTAGGGTGAATAATTTTTTTTTAAATTCTTGCTATTGATATTTAAATGACTGCATTTACCATGATGCCTTGGGGCTATTTTCCGCTTGAATGCAAGGCAGTGTGCTCCCTTTTTCTTTTTGGATGTCTAAATGACGGTTCCCGTGAACCTCTTGCTGACGAGCACTGGCGATGCACCTGTGCGCCTACTGAGTGGTACAAAAACCTGTGAAGACGTTTGGTGGCATTTCAAGCGACCCATTTAGTTACATACGCTCTCTGCTGATGACGGCCGAAAGCCAGAAACACGTGTCCAGAGATACGGCACTCGCTGCACCTACCTTAGGTGAAAGACTTTCTACAGCGATACGGCACTTGCTGCACCTACTTAGGGTGAATAATTTTTAAAAAAATGTGCGCTATTTATATTTAAATGACTGCATTTACCATGATGCCTTGGGGCTATTTTCCGCTTGAATGCAAGGCAGTGTGCTCCCTTTTTCTTTTTGGATGTCTAAATGACGGCTCCCATGAGCCTCTTGCTGACGAGCACTGGCGATGCACCTGTGCGCCTACTGAGTAGTACAAAAACCTGTGAAGACGTTTGGCGGCATTTCAAGCGACCCCTTCAGTTACATACGCTCTCTGCTGATGACTGCCGAAAGCCAGAAACATGTGTCCAGGGATACGGCACTCGCTGCACCTACCTTAGGTGAAAGACTTTCTACAGCGATACAGCACTTGCTGCACCTACTTAGGGTGAATAATTTTTTTAAAAATTTGCGCTATTTATATTTAAATGACTGCATTTACCATGATACCTAGGGGCTATTTTCCGCTTGAATGCAAGGCAGTGTGCTCCCTTTTTCTTTTTGGATGTCTAAATGACGGCTCCTGTGAGCCTCTTGCTGACGAGCACTGGCGATGCACCTGTGCGCCTACTGAGTGGTACAAAAACCTGGGAAGACGTTTGGCGGCATTTCAAGCGACCCCTTCAGTTACATACTCTCTCTGCTGATGACGGCCGAAAGCCAGAAACATGTGTCCAGAGATACGGCACTCGCTGCACCTACCTTAGGTGAAAGACTTTCTACAGCGATACGGCACTTGCTGCACCTACTTAGGGTGAATAATTTTTTTTAAAATTTGCGCTATTTATATTTTAATGACTGCATTTACCATGATGGCTTTGGGCTATTTTCTACTTGAATGCAAGGCAGTGTGCTCCCTTTTTCTTTTTGGATGTCTAAATGACGGCTCCCGTGAGCCTCTTGCTGATGAGCACTGGCGATGCACCTGTGCGGCTACTGAGTGGTACAAAAACCTGTGAAGACGTTTGGCGGCATTTCAAGCGACCCCTTCAGTTACATACGCTCTCTGCTGATGACGGCCGAAAGCCAGAAACATGTGTCCAGAGATACGGCACTCGCTGCACCTACCTTAGGTGAAAGACTTTCTACAGCGATACGGCACTTGCTGCACCTACTTAGGGTGAATAATTTTTTTAAAAATTCTCGCTATTTTTATATAAATGACTGCATTTACCATGATGCCTTGGGGCTATTTTCCTCTTGAATGCAAGGTAGTGTGCTCCCTTTTTCTTTTTGGATGTCTAAATGACGGCTCCCGTGAGCCTCTTGCTGACGAGCACTGGCGATGCACCTGTGCGCCTACTGAGTGGTACAAAAACCTGTGAAGACGTTTGGCGGCATTTCAAGTGACCCCTTCAGTTACATATGCTCTCTGCTGATGACGGCCGAAAGCCAGAAACACGTGTCCAGAGATACGGCACTCGCTGCACCTACCTCAGATGAAAGACTTTCTAAAGCGATACGGCACTTGCTGCACCAACTTATGGTGAATAATTTTTTGAAAAATTCTCGCTATTTATATTTAAATGACTGCATTTACCATGATGCCTTGGGGCTATTTTCCGCTTGAATGCAAGGCAGTTTGCTCCCTTTTTCTTTTTGGATGTCTAAATTAGGGCTCCCTTGAGCCTCTTGCTGACGAGCACTGGTGATGCACCTGTGCGCCTTCTGAGTGGTACAAAAACCTGTGAAGACGTTTGGCGGCATTTCAGGCGACCCCTTCAGTTACATACGCTCTCTGCTGATGACGGCCGAAAGCCAGAAACACGTGTCCAGAGATACGGCACTCGCTGCACCTACCTTAGTTGAAAGACTTTCTACAGCGATACGGCACTTGCTGCACCTACTTAGGGTGAATAATTTTTTGAAAAATTCTCGCTATTTATATTTAAATGACTGCATTTATCATGATGCCTTGGGGCTATTTTCCTCTTGAATGCAAGGCAGTGTGCTCCCTTTTTCTTTTTGGATGTCTAAATGACGGCTCCCGTGAGCCTCTTGCTGACGAGCACTGGCGATGCACCTGTGCGCCTACTGAGTGGTACAAAAACCTGTGAAGACGTTTGGCGGCATTTCAAGTGACCCCTTCAGTTACATATGCTCTCTGCTGATGACGGCCGAAAGCCAGAAACACGTGTCCAGAGATACGGCACTCGCTGCACCTACCTCAGATGAAAGACTTTCTAAAGCGATACGGCACTTGCTGCACCAACTTATGGTGAATAATTTTTTGAAAAATTCTCGCTATTTATATTTAAATGACTGCATTTACCATGATGCCTTGGGGCTATTTTCCGCTTGAATGCAAGGCAGTTTGCTCCCTTTTTCTTTTTGGATGTCTAAATTAGGGCTCCCTTGAGCCTCTTGCTGACGAGCACTGGTGATGCACCTGTGCGCCTTCTGAGTGGTACAAAAACCTGTGAAGACGTTTGGCGGCATTTCAGGCGACCCCTTCAGTTACATACGCTCTCTGCTGATGACGGCCGAAAGCCAGAAACACGTGTCCAGAGATACGGCACTCGCTGCACCTACCTTAGTTGAAAGACTTTCTACAGCGATACGGCACTTGCTGCACCTACTTAGGGTGAATAATTTTTTGAAAAATTCTCGCTATTTATATTTAAATGACTGCATTTATCATGATGCCTTGGGGCTATTTTCCTCTTGAATGCAAGGCAGTGTGCTCCCTTTTTCTTTTTGGATGTCTAAATGACGGCTCCCGTGAGCCTCTTGCTGACGAGCACTGGCGATGCACCTGTGCGCCTACTGAGTGGTACAAAAACATGTGAAGACGTTTGGCGGCATTTCAAGCGACCCCTTCAGTTACATACGCTCTCTGCTGATGACGGCCGAAAGCCAGAAACACGTGTCCAGAGATACGGCACTCGCTGCACCTACCTCAGGTGAAAGACTTTCTACAGCGATGCGGCACTTGCTGCACCTACTTAGGGTGAATAATTTTTTGAAAAATTCTCGCTATTTATATTTAAATGACTGCATTTAACATGATGCCTTGGGGCTATTTTCCGCTTGAATGCAAGGCAGTGTGCTCCCTTTTTCTTTTAAGATGTCTAAATTACGGCTCCCTTGAGCCTCTTGCTGATGAGCACTGGTGATGCACCTGTGCGCCTACTGAGTGGTACAAAAACCTGTGAAGACGTTTGGCTCCATTTCAGGCGACCCCTTCAGTTACATACACTCTCTGCTGATGACGGCCGAAAGCCAGAAACACGTGTCCAGAGATACGGCACTCGCTGCACCTACCTTAGGTGAAAGACTTTCTACAGCGATACAGCACTTGCTGCACCTACTAAGGGTGAATAATTTTTTGAAAAATTCACGCTATTTATTTTTAAATGACTGCATTTACCATGATGCCTTGGGGCTATTTTTCGCTTGAATGCAAGGCAGTGTGCTCCCTTTCTCTTTTTAGATGTCTAAATGACGGCACCCGTGAGCCTCTTGCTGACGAGCACTGGCGATGCACCTGTGCGCCTACTGAGTGGTACAAAAACCTGTGAAGACGTTTGGCGGCATTTCAAGTGACCCCTTCAGTTACATACGCTCTCTGCTGGTGACGGCCGAAAGCCAGAAACACGTGTCCAGAGATACGGCACTCGCTGCACCTACCTTAGGTGAAAGACTTTCTACAGCGATACGGCACTTGCTGCACCTACTTAGGGTGAATCATTTTTTGAAAAATTCTCGCTATTTATATTTAAATGACTGCATTTACCATGATGCCTTGGGGCTATTTTCCGCTTGAATGCAAGGCAGTGTGCTTCCTTTTTCTTTTTGGATGTCTAAATGACAGCTGCCGTGAGCCTCTTGCTGACGAGCACTGGCCATGCACCTGTGCGCCTACTGAGTGGTACAAAAACCTGTGAAGACGTTTGGCAGCATTTCAAGCGACCCCTTCAGTTACGTACGCTCTCTGCTGATGACGGCCGAAAGCCAGAAACACGTGTCCAGAGATACAGCACTCGCTGCACCTACCTTAGGTGAAAGACTTTCTACAGCGATACGGTACTTGCTGCACCTACTTCGGGTCAATAATTTTTTGAAAAATTCTCGCTATTTATATTTAAATGACTACATTTACCATGATGCCTTGGGGCTATTTTCTGCTTGAATGCAAGGCAGTGAGCTCCCTTTTTCTTTTTGGATGTCTAAATTACGGCTCCCGTGAGCCTCTTGCTGACGAGCACTGGCGATGCACTTGTGCGCCTACTGAGTGGTACAAAAACCTGTGAAGACGTTTGGCGGCATTTCAAGCGACCCCTTCAGTTACATACGCTCTCTGCTGATGACGGCCGAAAGCCAGAAACACGTGTCCAGAGATACGGCACTCGCTGCACCTACCTTAGGTGAAAGACTTTCTACAGCGATACGGAACTTGCTGCACCTACTTAGGGTGAATAATTTTTTGAAAAATTCTCGCTATTTATATTTAAATGACTGCATTTACCATGATGCCTTGGGGCTATTTTCCGCTTGAATGCAAGGCAGTGTGCTCCCTTTTTCTTTTTGGATGTCTAAATGACGGTTCCCGTGAGCCTCTTGCTAACGAGCACTGGCGATGCACCTGTGCGCCTACTGAGTGGTACAAAAACCTGTGAAGACATTTGGTGGCATTTCAAGCGACCCCTTCAGTTACATACGCTCTCTGCTGATGACGGCCGAAAGCCAGAAACACGTGTCTAGTGATAGGGCACTCGCTGCACCTACCTTAGGTGAAAGACTTTCTACAGCGATACGGCACTTGCTGCACCTACATAGGGTGAATAATTTTTTGAAAAATTCTCGCTATTTATATTTAAATGACTGCATTTACCATGATGCCTTGGGGCTATTTTCCCCTTGAATGCAAGGCAGTGTGCTCCCTTTTTCTTTTTGGATGTCTAAAGGACGGCTCCCGTGAGCCTCTAGCTGACGAGCACTGGCGATGCACCTGTGCGCCTACTGAGTGGTACAAAAACCTGTGAAGACGTTTGGGGGCATTTCAAGTACCCTCTTCAGTTACATACACTCTCTGCTGATGACGGCCGAAAGCCAGAAACATGTGTCCAGAGATACGGCACTCGCTGCACCTACCTTAGGTGAAAGACTTTGTACAGCGATACGGTACTTGCTGCACCTACTTAGGGTGAATCATTTTTTGAAAAATTGTCGCTATTTATATTTAAATGACTGCATTTAACATGATGCCTTGGGGCTATTTTCCGCTTGAATGCAAGGCAGTGTGCTCCCTTTTTCTTTTAAGATGTCTAAATGACGGCTCCCTTGAGCCTCTTGCTGATGAGCACTGGTGATGCACCTGTGCGCCTACTGAGTGGTACAAAAACCTGTGAAGACGTTTGGCTCCATTTCAGGCGACCCCTTCAGTTAAATACGCTCTCTGCTGATGACGGCCGAAAGCCAGAAACACGTGTCCAGAGATACGGCACTCGCTGCACCTACCTTAGGTGAAAGACTTTCTACAGCGATAAAGCACTTGCTGCACCTACTAAGGGTGAATAATTTTTTGAAAAATTCTCGCTATTTAGATTTAAATGACTGCATATACCATGATGCCTTGGGGCTATTTTTCGCTTGAATGCAAGGCAGTGTGCTCCCTTTCTCTTTTTGGATGTCTAAATGACGGCACCCGTGAGCCTCTTGCTGACGAGCACTGGCGATGCACCTGTGCACCTACTGAGTGGTACAAAAACCTGTGAAGACGTTTGGCGGCATTTCAAGCGACCCCTTCAGTTACATATGCTCTCTGCTGATGACGGCCGAAAGCCAGAAACACGTGTCCAGAGATTCGGCACTCGCTGCACCTACCTTAGGTGAAAGACTTTCTACAGCAATACGGCACTTGCTGCACCTACTTAGGGTAAATAATTTTTTGAAAAATTCTCGCTATTTATATTTAAATGACTGCATTTACCATGATGGCTTGGGGCTATTTTCCTCTTGAATGCAAGGCAGTGTGCTCCCTTTTTCTTTTTGGATGTCTAAATGACGGCTCCCGTGAGCCTCTTGCTGACGAGGACTGGCGATGCACCTGTGTGCCTACTGAGTGGTACAAAAACCTGTGAAGACGTTTGGCGGCATTTCAAGTGACCCCTTCAGTTACATACGCTCTCTGCTGATGACGGCCGAAAGCCAGAAACACGTGTCCAGAGATACGGCACTCGCTGCACCTAGCTTAGGTGAAAGACTTTCTACAGCGATACGGCACTTGCTGCACCTACTTAGGGTGAATAATTTTTTGAAAAATTCTCGCTATTTATATTTAAATGACTGCATTTACCATGATGCCTTGGGGCTATTTTCCGCTTGAATGCAAGGCAGTGTGCTTCCTTTTTCTTTTTGGATGTCTAAATGACGGCTGCCGTGAGCCTCTTGCTGACGAGCACTGGCCATGCACCTGTGCGCCTACTGAGTGGTACAAAAACCTGTGAAGACGTTTGGCGGCATTTCAAGCGACCCCTTCAGTTACATACGCTCTCTGCTGATGACGGCCGAAAGCCAGAAACACGTGTCCAGAGATACGGCACTCGCTGCACCTAGCTTAGGTGAAAGACTTTCTACAGCGATACGGCACTTGCTGCACCTACTTAGGGTGAATAATTTTTTGAAAAATTCTCGCTATTTATATTTAAATGACTGCATTTACCATGATGTCTTGGGGCTATTTTCCGCTTGAATGCAAGGCAGTGTGCTCCCTTTTTCTTTTTGGATGTCTAAATGACGGCTCCCGTGAGCCTCTTGCTGACGAGCACTGGCGATGCACTTGTGCGCCTACTGAGTGGTACAAAAACCTGTGAAGACGTTTGGCGGCATTTCAAGCGACCCCTTCAGTTACATACGCTCTCTGCTGATGACGGCCGAAAGCCAGAAACACGTGTCCAGAGATACGGCACTCGCTGCACCTACCTTAGGTGAAAGACTTTCTACAGCGATACGGCACTTGCTGCACCTACTTAGGGTGAATAATTTTTTTTAAAATTCTTGCTATTTATATTTAAATGACTGCATTTACCATGATGCCTTGGGGCTATTTTCCGCTTGAATGCAAGGCAGTGTGCTCCCTTTTTGTTTTTGGATGTCTAAATGACGGTTCCGTGAGCCTCTTGCTGACGAGCACTGGCGATGCACCTGTGCGCCTACTGAGTGGTACAAAAACCTGTGAAGACGTTTGGTGGCATTTCAAGCGACCCCTTCAGTTACATACGCTCTCTGCTGATGACGGCCGAAAGCCAGAAACACATGTCTAGAGAGAGGGCACTCGCTGCACCTACCTTAGGTGAAAGACTTTCTACAGCGATACGGCACTTGCTGCACCTACTTCGGGTGAATAATTTTTTGAAAAATTCTCGCTATTTATATTTCAATGACTACATTTACCATGATGCCTTGGGGCTATTTTCTGCTTGAATGCAAGGCAGTGTGCTCCCTTTTTCTTTTTGGATGTCTAAATGACGGCTCCCGTGAGCCTCTTGCTGACGAGCACTGGCGATGCACTTGTGCGGCTACTGAGTGGTACAAAAACCTGTGAAGACGTTTGGCGGCATTTCAAGCGACCCCTTCAGTTACATACGCTCTCTGCTGATGACGGCCGAAAGCCAGAAACACGTGTCCAGAGATACGGCACTCGCTGCACCTACCTTAGGTGAAAGACTTTCTACAGCGATACAGAACTTGCTGCACCTACTTAGGGTGAATAATTTTTTGAAAAATTCTCGCTATTTATATTTAAATGACTGCATTTACCATGATGCCTTGGGGCTATTTTCCGCTTGAATGGAAGGCAGTGTGCTCCCTTTTTCTTTTTGGATGTCTAAATGACGGCTCCCGTGAGCCTCTTACTGACGAGCACTGGCGATGCACCTGTGCGCCTACTGAGTGGTACAAAAACCTGTGAAGACGTTTGGCGGAATTTCAAGCGACCCCTTCAGTTACATACGCTCTCTGCTGATGACGGCCGAAAGCCAGAAACACGTGTCCAGAGATACGGCACTCGCTGCACCTACCTTAGGTGAAAGACTTTCTACAGCGATACGGCACTTGCTGCACCTACTTAGGGTGAATAATTTTTTGAAAAATTCTCGCTATTTATATTTAAATGACTGCATTTACCATGGTGCCTTGGGGCTATTTTCCGCTTGAATGCAAGGCAGTGTGCTCCCTTTTTCTTTTTGGATGTCTAAATGACGGCTCCCGTGAGCCTCTTGCTGACGAGCACTGGCGATGCACCTGTTCGCCTACTGAGTGGTACAAAAACCTGGGAAGACCTTTGGCAGCATTTCAAGCGACCCCTTTAGTTACATACGCTCTCTGCTGATGACGGCCGAAAGCCAGAAACACGTGTCCAGAGATACGGCACTCGCTGCACCTACCTTAGGTGAAAGACTTTATACAGCGATACGGCACTTGCTGCACCTACTTCGGGTGAATAATTTTTTGAAAAATTCTCGCTATTTATTTTTAAATGACTGCATTTACCATGATGCCTTGGGGCTATTTTCCGCTTGAATGCAAGGCAGTGTGCTCCCTTTTTCTTTTTGGATGTCTAAATGACGGCTCCCATGAGCCTCTTGCTGACGAGCACTGGCGATGCACTTGTGCGCCTACTGAGTGGTACAAAAACCTGTGAAGACGTTTGGCGGCATTTCAAGCGACCCCTTCAGTTACATACGCTCTCTGCTGATGACGGCCGAAAGCCAGAAACACGTGTCCAGAGATACGGCACTCGCTGCACCTACCTTAGGTGAAAGACTTTCTACAGCGATACGGAACTTGCTGCACCTACTTAGGGTGAATAATTTTTTGAAAAATTCTCGCTATTTATATTCAAATGACTGCATTTACCATGATGCCTTGGGGCTATTTTCCGCTTGAATGCAAGGCAGTGTGCTCCCTTTTTCTTTTTGGATGTCTAAATGACGGCTCCCGTGAGCCTCTTGCTGACGAGCACTGGCGATGCACCTGTGCGCCTACTGAGTGGTACAAAAACCTGTGAAGACGTTTGGCGGCATTTCAAGCGACCCCTTCAGTTACATACGCTCTCTGCTGATGACGGCCGAAAGCCAGAAACACGTGTCCAGAGATACGGCACTCGCTGCACCTACCTTAGGTGAAAGACTTTCTACAGCGATACAGCACTTGCTGCACCTACTTAGGGTGAATAATTTTTTTTAAAATTCTTGCTATTTATATTTAAATGACTGCATTTACCATGATGCCTTGGGGCTATTTTCCGCTTGAATGCAAGGCAGTGTGCTCCCTTTTTGTTTTTGGATGTCTAAATGACGGTTCCCGTGAGCCTCTTGCTGACGAGCACTGGCGATGCACCTGTGCGCCTACTGAGTGGTACAAAAACCTGTGAAGACGTTTGGTGGCATTTCAAGCGACCCCTTCAGTTACATACGCTCTCTGCTGATGACGGCCGAAAGCCAGAAACACGTGTCTAGAGATAGGGCACTCGCTGTACCTACCTTAGGTGAAAGACTTTATACAGCGATACGGCACTTGCTGCACCTACTTAGGGTGAATAATTTTTTGAAAAATTCTCGCTATTTATTTTTAAATGACTGCATTTACCATGATGCCTTGGGGCTATTTTCCGCTAGAATTTAAGGCAGTGTGCTCCCTTTTTCTTTTTGGATGTCTAAATTACAGCTCCCGTGAGCCTCTTGCTGACGAGCACTGGTGATGCACCTGTGCGCCTACTGAGTGGTACAAAAACCTGTGAAGACTTTTGGCGGCATTTCAAGCGACCCCTTCAGTTACATACGCTCACTGCTGATGACGGCCGAAAGCCAGAAACACGTGTCCAGAGATACGGCACTCGCTGCACCTACCTTAGGTGAAAGACTTTCTACAGCGATACGGCACTTGCTGCACCTACTTAGGGTGAATAATTTTTTTTAAAATTCTTGCTATTTATATTTAAATGACTGCATTTACCATGATGCCTTGGGGCTATTTTCCGCTTGAATGCAAGGCAGTGTGCTCCCTTTTTCTTTTTGGATGTCTAAATGACGGTTCCCGTGAGCCTCTTGCTGACGAGCACTGGCGATGCACCTGTGCGCCTACTGAGTGGTACAAAAACCTGTGAAGACGTTTGGTGGCATTTCAAGCGACCCCTTCAGTTACATACGCTCTCTGCTGATGACAGCCGAAAGCCAGAAACACGTGTCTAGAGATAGGGCACTCGCTGCACCTACCTTAGGTGAAAGACTTTCTACAGCGATTCGGCACTTGCTGCACCTACTTCGGGTGAATAATTTTTTGAAAAATTCTCGCTATTTATATTTCAATGACTACATTTACCATGATGCCTTTGGGCTATTTTCTGCTTGAATGCAAGGCAGTGTGCTCACTTTTTCTTTTTGGATGTCTAAATGACGGCTCCCGTGAGCCTCTTGCTGACGAGCACTGGCGATGCACTTGTGCGGCTACTGAGTGGTACAAAAACCTGTGAAGACGTTTGGCGGCATTTCAAGCGACCCCTTCAGTTACATACGCTCTCTGCTGATGACGGCCGAAAGCCAGAAACACGTGTCCAGAGATACGGCACTCGCTGCACCTACCTTAGGTGAAAGACTTTCTACAGCGATACAGAAATTGCTGCACCTACTTAGGGTGAATAATTTTTTGAAAAATTCTCGCTATTTATATTTAAATGACTGCATTTACCATGATGCCTTGGGGCTATTTTCCGCTTGAATGGAAGGCAGTGTGCTCCCTTTTTCTTTTTGGATGTCTAAATGACGGCTCCCGTGAGCCTCTTACTGACGAGCACTGGCGATGCACCTGTGCGCCTACTGAGTGGTACAAAAACCTGTGAAGACGTTTGGCGGAATTTCAAGCGACCCCTTCAGTTACATACGCTCTCTGCTGATGACGGCCGAAAGCCAGAAACACGTGTCCAGAGATACGGCACTCGCTGCACCTACCTTAGGTGAAAGACTTTCTACAGCGATACGGCACTTGCTGCACCTACTTAGGGTGAGTAATTTTTTGAAAAATTCTCGCTATTTATTTTTAAATGACTGCATTTACCATGATGCCTTGGGGCTATTTTCCGCTTGAATGCAAGGCAGTGTGCTCCCTTTTTCTTTTTGGATGTCTAAATGACGGCTCCCGTGAGCCTCTTGCTGACGATCAATGGCGATGCACCTGTACGCCTACTGAGTGGTACAAAAACCTGTGAAGACATTTGGCGGCATTTCAAGCGACCCCTTCAGTTACATACGCTCACTGCTGATGACGGCCGAAAGCCAGAAACACGTGTCCAGAGATAGGGCACTCGCTGCACCTACCTTAGGTGAAAGACTTTCTACAGCGATACGGCACTTGCTGCACCTACTTAGGGTGAATCATTTTTTTTAAAATTCTTGCTATTTATATTTAAATGACTGCATTTACCATGATGCCTTGGGGCTATTTTCAGCTTGAATGCAAGGCAGTGTGCTCCCTTTTTGTTTTTGGATGTCTAAATGACGGTTCCCGTGAACCTCTTGCTGACGAGCACTGGCGATGCACCTGTGCGCCTACTGAGTGGTACAAAAACCTGTGAAGACGTTTGGTGGCATTTCAAGCGACCCCTTCAGTTACATACGCTCTCTGCTGATGACAGCCGAAAGCCAGAAACACATGTCTAGAGTTAGGGCACTCGCTGCACCTACCTTAGGTGAAAGACTTTCTACAGCGATACAGCACTTGCTGCACCTACTTAGGGTGAATAATTTTTTGAAAAATTCTCGCTTTTTATATTTAAATGACTGCATTTACCATGATGCCTTGGGGCTATTTTCCCCTTGAATGCAAGGCAGTGTGCTCCCTTTTTCTTTTTGGATGTCTAAATGACGGCTCCCGTGAGCCTCTAGCTGACGCGCACTGGCGATGCACCTGTGCGCCTACTGAGTGGTACAAAAACCTGTGAAGACGTTTGGCGGCATTTCAAGCGACCCCTTCAGTTACATACGCTCACTGCTGATGGCGGCCGAAAGCCAGAAACACGTGTCCAGAGATACGGCACTCGCTGCACCTACCTTAGGTGAAAGACTTTCTACAGCGATACAGCACTTGCTGCACCTACTTAGGGTGAATAATTTTTAAAAAAATTCTCGCTATTTATATTTAAATGACTGCATTTACCATGATGCCTTGGGGCTATTTTCTGCTTGAATGCAAGGCAGTGTGCTCCCTTTTTCTTTTTGGATGTCTAAATGACGGCTCCCATGAGCCTCTTGCTGACGAGCACTGGCGATGCACCTGTGCGCCTACTGAGTGGTGCAAAAACCTGTGAAGACGTTTGGCAGCATTTCAAGCGACCCCTTCAGTTACATACGCTCTCTGCTGATGACGGCCGAAAGCCAGAAACACGTGTCCAGAGATACGGCACTCGCTGCACCTACCTTAGGTGAAAGACTTTCTACAGCGATACGGCACTTGCTGCACCTACTTAGGGTGAATAATTTTTTGAAATATTTGCGCTATTTATATTTAAATGACTGCATTTACCATGATGCCTTGGGGCTATTTTCCACTTGAATGCAAGGCAGTGTGCTCCCTTTTTCTTTTTGGATGTCTAAATGATGTCTCCTGTGAGCCTCTTGCTAATGAGCACTGGCAATGCACCTGTGCGCCTACTGAGTGGTACAAAAACCTGTGAATACCTTTGGCGGCATTTCAAGCGACCCCTTCAGTTACATACGCTCTGTGCTGATGACGGCCGAGAGCCAGAAACACGTGTCCAGAGATACGGCACTCGCTGCACCTGCCTTAGGTGAAAGACTTTCTACAGGGATACGGCACTTGCTGCACCTACTTAGGGTGAATAATTTTTTGAAAAATCCTCGCTATTTATATTTAAATTACTGCATTTACCATGATGCCTTGGGGCTATTTTCCGCTTGAATGCAAGGCAGTGTGCTCCCTTTTTCTTTTTGGATGTCTAAATGACGGCTCCCGTGAGCCTCTTACTGACGAGCACTGGCGATGCACCTGTGCGCCTATTGAGTGGTACAAAAACCTGTAAAGACGTTTGGCGGAATTTCAAGCGACCCCTTCAGTTACATACGCTCTCTGCTGATGACGGCCGAAAGCCAGAAACACGTGTCCAGAGATACGGCACTCGCTGCACCTACCTTAGGTGAAAGACTTTCTACAGCGATACGGCACTTGCTGCACCTACTTAGGGTGAATAATTTTTTGAAAAATTCTCGGTACTTATATTTAAATGACTGCATTTACCATGATGCCTTGGGGCTATTTTCCGCTTGAATGCAACGCAGTGTGCTCCCTTTTTCTTTTTGGATGTCTAAATGACGGCTCCCGTGAGCCTCTTGCTGACGAGCACTGGCGATGCACCTGTTCGCCTACTGAGTGGTACAAAAACCTGGGAAGACCTTTGGCAGCATTTCAAGCGACCCCTTTAGTTACATACGCTCTCTGCTGATGACGGCCGAAAGCCAGAAACACGTGTCCAGAGATACGGCACTCGCTGCACCTACCTTAGGTGAAAGACTTTATACAGCGATACAGCACTTGCTGCACCTACTTAGGGTGAATAATTTTTTGAAAAATTCTCGCTATTTATTTTTAAATGACTGCATTTACCATGATGCCTTGGGGCTATTTTCCGCTTGAATGCAACGCAGTGTGCTCCCTTTTTCTTTTTGGATGTCTAAATGACGGCTCCCGTGAGCCTCTTGCTGACGAGCACTGGCAATGCACCTGTGCGCCTACTGAGTGGTACAAAAACCTGTGAAGACATTTGGCGGCATTTCAAGCGACCCCTTCAGTTACATACGCTCACTGGTGATGACGGCCGAAAGCCAGAAACACGTGTCCCGAGATAGGGCACTCGCTGCACCTACCTTAGGTGAAAGACTTTCTACAGCGATACGGCACTTGCTGCACCTACTTAGGGTGAATCATTTTTTTTAAAATTCTTGCTATTTATATTTAAATGACTGCATTTACCATGATGCCTTGGGGCTATTTTCAGCTTGAATGCAAGGCAGTGTGCTCCCTTTTTTTTTTTTTATGTCTAAATGACGGTCCCGTGAGCCTCTTGCTGACGAGCACTGGCGATGCACCTGTGCGCCTACTGAGTGGTACAAAAACCTGTGAAGACGTTTGGTGGCATTTCAAGCGACCCCTTCAGTTACATACGCTCTCTGCTGATGACGGCCGAAAGCCAGAAACACGTGTCTAAAGATAGGGCACTCGCTGCACCTACCTTAGGTGAAAGACTTTCTACAGCGATACAGCACTTGCTGCACCTACTTAGGGTGAATAATTTTTTGAAAAATTCTCGCTTTTTATATTTAAATGACTGCATTTACCATGATGCCTTGGGGCTATTTTCCCCTTGAATGCAAGGCAGTGTGCTCCCTTTTTCTTTTTGGATGTCTAAATGACGGCTCCCGTGAGCCTCTAGCTGACGCGCACTGGCGATGCACCTGTGCGCCTACTGAGTGGTACAAAAACCTGTGAAGACGTTTGGCGGCATTTCAAGCGACCCCTTCAGTTACATACGCTCACTGCTGATGGCGGCCGAAAGCCAGAAACACGTGTCCAGAGATACGGCACTCGCTGCACCTACCTTAGGTGAAAGACTTTCTACAGCGATACAGCACTTGCTGCACCTACTTAGGGTGAATAATTTTTTTAAAAATTCTCGCTATTTATATTTAAATGACTGCATTTACCATGATGCCTTGTTGCTATTTTCTGCTTGAATGCAAGGCAGTGTGCTCCCTTTTTCTTTTTGGATGTCTAAATGACGGCTCCCATGAGCCTCTTGCTGACGAGCACTGGCGATGCACCTGTGCGCCTACTGAGTGGTGCAAAATCCTGTGAAGACGTTTGGCAGCATTTCAAGCGACCCCTTCAGTTACATACGCTCTCTGCTGATGACGGCCGAAAGCCAGAAACACGTGTCCAGAGATACGGCACTCGCTGCACCTACCTTAGGTGAAAGACTTTCTACAGCGATACGGCACTTGCTGCACCTACTTAGGGTGAATAATTTTTTGAAATATTTGCGCTATTTATATTTAAATGACTGCATTTACCATGATGCCTTGGGGCTATTTTCCGCTTGAGTGCAAGGCAGTGTGCTCCCTTTTTCTTTTTGGATGTCTAAATGACGGCTCCTGTGAGCCTCTTGCTAATGAGCACTGGCGATGCACCTGTGCGCCTACTGAGTGGTACAAAAACCTGTGAATACGTTTGGCGGCATTTCAAGCGACCCCTTCAGTTACATACGCTCTCTGCTGATGACTGCCGAAAGCCAGAAACATGTGTCCAGGGATACGGCACTCGCTGCACCTACCTTAGGTGAAAGACTTTCTACAGCGATACAGCACTTGCTGCACCTACTTAGGGTGAATAATTTTTTGAAAAATTTGCGCTATTTATATTTAAATGACTGCATTTACCATGATACCTAGGGGCTATTTTCCGCTTGAATGCAAGGCAGTGTGCTCCCTTTTTCTTTGTGGATATCTAAATGACGGCTCCTGTGAGCCTCTTGCTGACGAGCACTGGCGATGCACCTGTGCGCCTACTGAGTGGTACAAAAACCTGGGAAGACGTTTGGTGGCATTTCAAGCGACCCCTTCAGTTACATACTCTCTCTGCTGATGACGGCCGAAAGCCAGAAACATGTGTCCAGAGATACGGCACTCGCTGCACCTACCTTAGGTGAAAGACTTTCTACAGCGATACGGCACTTGCTGCACCTACTTAGGGTGAATAATTTTTTTAAAAATGTGCGCTATTTATATTTTAATGACTGCATTTACCATGATGCCTTTGGGCTATTTTCTACTTGAATGCAAGGCAGTGTGCTACCTTTTTCTTTTTGGATGTCTAAATGACGGCTCCCGTGAGCCTCTTGCTCACGAGCACTGGCGATGCACCTGTGCGCCTACTGAGTGGTACAAAAACCTGTGAAGACGTTTGGCGGCATTTCAAGCGACCCCTTCAGTTACATACGCTCTCTGCTGATGACGGCCGAAAGCCAGAAACATGTGTCCAGAGATACGGCACTCGCTGCACCTACCTTAGGTGAAAGACTTTCTACAGCGATACGGCACTTGCTGCACCTACTTAGGGTGAATAATTTTTTTTTTAATTCTCGCTATTTTTATATAAATGACTGCATTTACCATGATGCCTTGGGGCTATTTTCCTCTTGAATGCAAGGTAGTGTGCTCCCTTTTTCTTTTTGGATGTCTAAATGACGGCTCCCGTGAGCCTCTTGCTGACGAGCACTGGCGATGCACCTGTGCGCCTACTGAGTGGTACAAAAACCTTTGAAGACGTTTGGCGGCATTTCAAGTGACCCCTTCAGTTACATATGCTCTCTGCTGATGACGGCCGAAAGCCAGAAACACGTGTCCAGAGATACGGCACTCGCTGCACCTACCTCAGATGAAAGACTTTCTAAAGCGATACGGCACTTGCTGCACCAACTTAGGGTGAATAATTTTTTGAAAAATTCTCGCTATTTATATTTAAATGACTGCATTTACCATGATGCCTTGGGGCTATTTTCCGCTTGAATGCAAGGCAGTTTGCTCCCTTTTTCTTTTTGGATGTCTAAATTAGGGCTCCCTTGAGCCTCTTGCTGACGAGCACTGGTGATGCACCTGTGCGCCTTCTGAGTGGTACAAAAACCTGTGAAGACGTTTGGCGGCATTTCAGGCGACCCCTTCAGTTACATACGCTCTCTGCTGATGACGGCCGAAAGCCAGAAACACGTGTCCAGAGATACGGCACTCGCTGCACCTACCTTAGTTGAAAGACTTTCTACAGCGATACGGCACTTGCTGCACCTACTTAGGGTGAATAATTTTTTGAAAAATTCTCGCTATTTATATTTAAATGACTGCATTTATCATGATGCCTTGGGGCTATTTTCCTCTTGAATGCAAGGCAGTGTGCTCCCTTTTTCTTTTTGGATGTCTAAATGACGGCTCCCGTGAGCCTCTTGCTGACGAGCACTGGCGATGCACCTGTGCGCCTACTGAGTTGTACAAAAACATGTGAAGACATTTGGCGGCATTTCAAGCGACCCCTTCAGTTACATACGCTCTCTGCTGATGACGGCCGAAAGCCAGAAACACGTGTCCAGAGATACGGCACTCGCTGCACCTACCTCAGGTGAAAGACTTTCTACAGCGATGCGGCACTTGCTGCACCTACTTAGGGTGAATAATTTTTTGAAAAATTCTCGCTATTTATATTTAAATGACTGCATTTAACATGATGCCTTGGGGCTATTTTCCGCTTGAATGCAAGGCAGTGTGCTCCCTTTTTCTTTTAAGATGTCTAAATTACGGCTCCCTTGAGCCTCTTGCTGATGAGCACTGGTGATGCACCTGTGCGCCTACTGAGTGGTACAAAAACCTGTGAAGACGTTTGGCTCCATTTCAGGCGACCCCTTCAGTTACATACGCTCTCTGCTGATGACGGCCGAAAGCCAGAAACACGTGTCCAGAGATACGGCACTCGCTGCACCTACCTTAGGTGAAAGACTTTCTACAGCGATACAGCACTTGCTGCACCTACTAAGGGTGAATCATTTTTTGAAAAATTCTCGCTATTTATATTTAAATGACTGCATTTACCATGATGCCTTGGGGCTATTTTCCCCTTGAATGCAAGGCAGTGTGCTCCCTTTTTCTTTTTGGATGTCTAAATGACGGCTCCCGTGAGCCTCTAGCTGACGAGCACTGGCGATGCACCTGTGCGCCTACTGAGTGGTACAAAAACCTGTGAAGACGTTTGGCGGCATTTCAAGCGACCCCTTCAGTTACATACGCTCTCTGCTGATGACGGCCGAAAGCCAGAAACACGTGTCCAGAGATACGGCACTCGCTGCACCTACCTTAGGTGAAAGACTTTCTACAGCGATACGGCACTTGCTGCACCTACTTAGCGTGAATCATTTTTTGAAAAATTCTCGCTATTTATATTTAAATGACTGCATTTACCGTGATGCCTTGGGGCTATTTTCCGCTTGAATGCAAGGCAGTGTGCTCCCTTTTTCTTTTTGGATGTCTAAATGACGGCTCCCGTGAGCGTCTTGCTCACGAGCACTGGCGATGCACCTGTGCGCCTACTGAGTGGTACAAAAACCTGTGAAGACGTTTGGCGGCATTTCAAGTGCCCCCTTTTAGTTACATACGCTCTCTGCTGATGACGGCCGAAAGCCAGAAACATGTGTCCAGAGATACAGCACTCGCTGCACCTACCTTAGGTGAAAAACTTTCTACAGCGATACGGTACTTGCTGCACCTACTTAGGGTGAATAATTTTTTGAAAAATTCTCGCTATTTATATTTAAATGACTGCATTTACCATGATGCCTTGGGGCTATTTTCCGCTTGAATGCAAGGCTTTGTGCTCCCTTTTTCTTTTTGGATGTCTAAATGACGGCTCCCGTGAGCCTCTTGCTGACGAGCACTGGCGATGCACCTGTGCGCCTACTGAGTGGTACAAAAACCTGTGAAGACGTTTGGGGGCATTTCAAGTACCCTCTTCAGTTACATACACTCTCTGCTGATGACGGCCGAAAGCCAGAAACATGTGTCCAGAGATACGGCACTCGCTGCACCTACCTTAGGTGAAAGACTTTGTACAGCGATACGGTACTTGCTGCACCTACTTAGGGTGAATCATTTTTTGAAAAATTCTCGCTATTTATATTTAAATGACTGCATTTAACATGATGCCTTGGGGCTATTTTCCGCTTGAATGCAAGGCAGTGTGCTCCCTTTTTCTTTTAAGATGTCTAAATTACGGCTCCCTTGAGCCTCTTGCTGATGAGCACTGGTGATGCACCTGTGCGCCTACTGAGTGGTACAAAAACCTGTGAAGACGTTTGGCTCCATTTCAGGCGACCCCTTCAGTTACATACGCTCTCTGCTGATGACGGCCGAAAGCCAGAAACACGTGTCCAGAGATACGGCACTCGCTGCACCTACCTTAGGTGAAAGACTTTCTACAGCGATACAGCAGTTGCTGCACCTACTAAGGGTGAATAATTTTTTGAAAAATTCTCGCTATTTAGATTTAAATGACTGCATTTACCATGATGACTTGGGGCTATTTTTCGCTTGAATGCAAGGCAGTGTGCTCCCTTTCTCTTTTTGGATGTCTAAATGACGGCACCCGTGAGCCTCTTGCTGACGAGCACTGGCGATGCACCTGTGCACCTACTGAGTGGTACAAAAACCTGTGAAGACGTTTGGCGGCATTTCACGCGACCCCTTCAGTTACATATGCTCTCTGCTGATGACGGCCGAAAGCCAGAAACACGTGTCCAGAGATTCGGCACTCGCTGCACCTACCTTAGGTGAAAGACTTTCTACAGCAATACGGCACTTGCTGCACCTACTTAGGGTAAATAATTTTTTGAAAAATTCTCGCTATTTATATTTAAATGACTGCATTTACCATGATGCCTTGGGGCTATTTTCCTCTTGAATGCAAGGCAGTGTGCTCCCTTTTTCTTTTTGGATGTCTAAATGACGGCTCCCGTGAGCCTCTTGCTGACGAGCACTGGCGATGCACCTGTGTGCCTACTGAGTGGTACAAAAACCTGTGAAGACGTTTGGCGGCATTTCAAGTGACCCCTTCAGTTACATACGCTCTCTGCTGATGACGGCCGAAAGCCAGAAACACGTGTCCAGAGATACGGCACTCGCTGCACCTAGCTTAGGTGAAAGACTTTCTACAGCGATACGGCACTTGCTGCACCTACTTAGGGTGAATAATTTTTTGAAAAATTCTCGCTATTTATATTTAAATGACTGCATTTACCATGATGCCTTGGGGCTATTTTCCGCTTGAATGCAAGGCAGAGTGCTCCCTTTTTCTTTTTGGATGTCTAAATGACGGCTCCCGTGAGCGTCTTGCTGACGAGCACTGGCGATGCACCTGTGCGCCTACTGAGTGGTACAAAAACCTGTGAAGACGTTTGGCGGCATTTCAAGTGCCCCCTTTTAGTTACATACGCTCTCTGCTGATGACGGCCGAAAGCCAGAAACATGTGTCCAGAGATACGGCACTCGCTGCACCTACCTTAGGTGAAAAACTTTCTACAGCGATACGGTACTTGCTGCACCTACTTAGGGTGAATAATTTTTTGAAAAATTCTCGCTATTTATATTTAAATGACTGCATTTACCATGATGCCTTGGGGCTATTTTCCGCTTGAATGCAAGGCTTTGTGCTCCCTTTTTCTTTTTGGATGTCTAAATGACGGCTCCCGTGAGCCTCTTGCTGACGAGCACTGGCGATGCACCTGTGCGCCTACTGAGTGGTACAAAAACCTGTGAAGACGTTTGGGGGCATTTCAAGTACCCTCTTCAGTTACATACACTCTCTGCTGATGACGGCCGAAAGCCAGAAACATGTGTCCAGAGATACGGCACTCGCTGCACCTACCTTAGGTGAAAAACTTTGTACAGCGATACGGTACTTGCTGCACCTACTTAGGGTGAATCATTTTTTGAAAAATTCTCGCTATTTATATTTAAATGACTGCATTTAACATGATGCCTTGGGGCTATTTTCCGCTTGAATGCAAGGCAGTGTGCTCCCTTTTTCTTTTAAGATGTCTAAATTACGGCTCCCTTGAGCCTCTTGCTGATGAGCACTGGTGATGCACCTGTGCGCCTACTGAGTGGTACAAAAACCTGTGAAGACGTTTGGCTCCATTTCAGGCGACCCCTTCCGTTACATACGCTCTCTGCTGATGACGGCCGAAAGCCAGAAACACGTGTCCAGAGATACGGCACTCGCTGCACCTACCTTAGGTGAAAGACTTTCTACAGCGATACAGCACTTGCTGCACCTACTAAGGGTGAATAATTTTTTGAAAAATACTCGCTATTTAGATTTAAATGACTGCATTTACCATGATGCCTTGGGGCTATTTTTCGCTTGAATGCAAGGCAGTGTGCTCCCTTTCTCTTTTTGGATGTCTAAATGACGGCACCCGTGAGCCTCTTGCTGACGAGCACTGGCGATGCACCTGTGCACCTACTGAGTGGTACAAAAACCTGTGAAGACGTTTGGCGGCATTTCAAGCGACCCCTTCAGTTACATATGCTCTCTGCTGATGACGGCCGAAAGCCAGAAACACGTGTCCAGAGATTCGGCACTCGCTGCACCTACCTTAGGTGAAAGACTTTCTACAGCAATACGGCACTTGCTGCACCTACTTAGGGTAAATAATTTTTTGAAAAATTCTCGCTATTTATATTTAAATGACTGCATTTACCATGATGCCTTGGGGCTATTTTCCTCTTGAATGCAAGGCAGTGTGCTCCCTTTTTCTTTTTGGATGTCTAAATGACGGCTCCCGTGAGCCTCTTGCTGACGAGCACTGGCGATGCACCTGTGTGCCTACTGAGTGGTACAAAAACCTGTGAAGACGTTTGGCGGCATTTCAAGTGACCCCTTCAGTTACATACGCTCTCTGCTGATGACGGCCGAAAGCCAGAAACACGTGTCCAGAGATACGGCACTCGCTGCACCTAGCTTAGGTGAAAGACTTTCTACAGCGATACGGCACTTGCTGCACCTACTTAGGGTGAATAATTTTTTGAAAAATTCTCGCTATTTATATTTAAATGAATGCATTTACCATGATGCCTTGGGGCTATTTTCCGCTTGAATGCAAGGCAGTGTGCTTCCTTTTTCTTTTTGGATGTCTAAATGACGGCTGCCGTGAGCCTCTTGCTGACGAGCACTGGCCATGCACCTGTGCGCCTACTGAGTGGTACAAAAACCTGTGAAGACGTTTGGCGGCATTTCAAGCGACCCCTTCAGTTACATACGCTCTCTGCTGATGACGGCCGAAAGCCAGAAACACGTGTCCAGAGATACGGCACTCGCTGCACCTAGCTTAGGTGAAAGACTTTCTACAGCGATACAGCACTTGCTGCACCTACTTAGGGTGAATAATTTGTTGAAAAATTATCGCTATTTATATTTAAATGACTGCATTTACCATGATGCCTTGGGGCTATTTTCCGCTTGAATGCAAGGCAGTGTGCTCAATTTTTCTTTTTGGATGTCTAAATGACGGCTCCCGTGAGCCTCTTGCTGACGAGCACTGGCGATGCACCTGTGCGCCTACTGAGTGGTACAAAAACCTGTGAAGACGTTTGGCGGCATTTCAAGCGACCCCTTCAGTTACATACGCTCTCTGCTGATGACGGCCGAAAGCCAGAAACACGTGTCCAGAGATACGGCACTCGCTGCACCTACCTTAGGTGAAAGACTTTATACAGCGATACGGCACTTGCTGCACCTACTTAGGGTGAATAATTTTTTGAAAAATTCTCGATATTTATTTTTAAATGACTGCGTTTACCATGATGCCTTGGGGCTATTTTCCGCTTGAATGCAAGGCAGTGTGCTCCCTTTTTCTTTTTGGATGTCTAAATTACGGCTCCCGTGAGCCTCTTGCTGACGAGCACTGGCGATGCACCTGTGCGCCTACTGAGTGGTACAAAAACCTGTGAAGACATTTGGCGGCATTTCAAGCGACCCCTTCAGTTATATACGCTCACTGCTGATGACGGCCGAAAGCCAGAAACACGTGTCCAGAGATACGGCACTCGCTGCACCTACCTTAGGTGAAAGACTTTCAACAGCGAAACGGCACTTGCTGCACCTACTTAGGGTGAATAATTTTTTTTTTAATTCTTGCTATTTATATTTAAATGACTGCATTTACCATGATGCCTTGGGGCTATTTTCCGCTTGAATGCAAGGCAGTGTGCTCCCTTTTTGTTTTTGGATGTCTAAATGACGGTTCCCGTGAGCCTCTTGCTGACGAGCACTGGCGATGCACCTGTGCGCCTACTGAGTGGTACAAAAACCTGTGAAGACGTTTGGTGGCATTTCAAGCGACCCCTTCAGTTACATACGCTCTCTGCTGATGACGGCCGAAAGCCAGAAACACGTGTCTAGAGATAGGGCACTCGCTGCACCTACCTTAGGTGAAAGACTTTCTACAGCGATACAGCACTTGCTGCACCTACTTAGGGTGAATAATGTTTTGAAAAATTCTCGCTATTTATATTTAAATGACTGCATTTACCATGATGCCTTGGGGCTATTTTCCCCTTGAATGCAAGGCAGTGTTCTCCCTTTTTCTTTTTGGATGTCTAAATGACGGCTCCCGTGAGCCTCTTGCTGACGAGCACTGGCGATGCACTTGTGCGCCTACTGAGTGGTACAAAAACCTCTGAAGACGTTTGGCGGCATTTCAAGCGCCCCCTTCAGTTACATACGCTCTCTGCTGATGACGGCCGAAAGCCAGAAACATGTGTCCAGAGATACGGCACTCGCTGCACCTACCTTAGGTGAAAGACTTTCTGCAGCGATACGGTACTTGCTGCACCTACTTAGGGTGAATAATTTTTTGAAAAATTCTCGCTATTTATATTTAAATGACTGCATTTACCATGATGCCTTGGGGCTATTTTCCGCTTGAATGCAAGGCTTTGTGCTCCCTTTTTCTTTTTGGATGTCTAAATGACGGCTCCCGTGAGCCTCTTGCTGACGAGCACTGGCGATGCACCTGTGCGCCTACTGAGTGGTACAAAAACCTGTGAAGACGTTTGGGGGCATTTCAAGTACCCTCTTCAGTTACATACACTCTCTGCTGATGACGGCCGAAAGCCAGAAACATGTGTCCAGAGATACGGCACTCGCTGCACCTACCTTAGGTGAAAGACTTTGTACAGCGATACGGTACTTGCTGCACTTACTTAGGGTGAATCATTTTTTGAAAAATTCTCGCTATTTATATTTAAATGACTGCATTTAACATGATGCCTTGGGGCTATTTTCCGCTTGAATGCAAGGCAGTGTGCTCCCTTTTTCTTTTAAGATGTCTAAATTACGGCTCCCTTGAGCCTCTTGCTGATGAGCACTGGTGATGCACCTGTGCGCCTACTGAGTGGTACAAAAACCTGTGAAGACGTTTGGCTCCATTTCAGGCGACCCCTTCAGTTACATACGCTCTCTGCTGATGACGGCCGAAAGCCAGAAACACGTGTCCAGAGATACGGCACTCGCTGCACCTACCTTAGGTGAAAGACTTTCTACAGCGATACAGCACTTGCTGCACCTACTAAGGGTGAATAATTTTTTGAAAAATTCTCGCTATTTATATTTAAATGACTGCATTTACCATGATGCCTTGGGGCTATTTTTCGCTTGAATGCAAGGCAGTGTGCTCCCTTTCTCTTTTTAGATGTCTAAATGACGGCACCCGTGAGCCTCTTGCTGACGAGCACTGGCGATGCACCTGTGCGCCTACTGAGTGGTACAAAAACCTGTGAAGACGTTTGGCGGCATTTCAAGTGACCCCTTCAGTTACATACGCTCTCTGCTGATGACGGCCGAAAGCCAGAAACACGTGTCCAGAGATACGGCACTCGCTGCACCTACCTTAGGTGAAAGACTTTCTACAGCGATACGGCACTTGCTGCACCTACTTAGGGTGAATAATTTTTTGAAAAATTTGCGCTATTTATATTTAAATGACTGCATTTACCATGATACCTACTGGCTATTTTCCGCTTGAATGCAAGGCAGTGTGCTCCCTTTTTCTTTTTGGATGTCTAAATGACGGCTCCTGTGAGCCTCTTGCTGACGAGCACTGGCGATGCACCTGTGCGCCTACTGAGTGGTACAAAAACCTGGGAAGACGTTTGGCGGCATTTCAAGCTACCCCTTCAGTTACATACTCTCTCTGCTGATGACGGCCGAAAGCCAGAAACATGTGTCCAGAGATACGGCACTCGCTGCACCTACCTTAGGTGAAAGACTTTCTACAGCGATACGGCACTTGCTGCACCTACTTAGGGTGAATAATTTTTTTAAAAATTTGCGCTATTTATATTTTAATGACTGCATTTACCATGATGCCTTTGGGCTATTTTCTACTTGAATGCAAGGCAGTGTGCTCCCTTTTTCTTTTTGGATGTCTAAATGACGGCTCCCGTGAGCCTCTTGCTCACGAGCACTGGCGATGCACCTGTGCGCCTACTGAGTGGTACAAAAACCTGTGAAGACGTTTGGCGGCATTTCAAGCGACCCCTTCAGTTACATACGCTCTCTGCTGATGACGGCCGAAAGCCAGAAACATGTGTCCAGAGATACGGCACTCGCTGCACCTACCTTAGGTGAAAGACTTTCTACAGCGATACAGCACTTGCTGCACCTACTTAGGGTGAATAATTTTTTTTTAAATTCTCGCTATTTTTATATAAATGACTGCATTTACCATGATGCCTTGGGGCTATTTTCCTCTTGAATGCAAGGTAGTGTGCTCCCTTTTTCTTTTTGGATGTCTAAATGACGGCTCCCGTGAGCCTCTTGCTGACGAGCACTGGCGATGCACCTGTGCGCCTACTGAGTGGTACAAAAACCTTTGAAGACGTTTGGCGGCATTTCAAGTGACCCCTTCAGTTACATATGCTCTCTGCTGATGACGGCCGAAAGCCAGAAACACGTGTCCAGAGATACGGCACTCGCTGCACCTACCTCAGATGAAAGACTTTCTAAAGCGATACGGCACTTGCTGCACCAACTTAGGGTGAATAATTTTTTGAAAAATTCTCGCTATTTATATTTAAATGACTGCATTTACCATGATGCCTTGGGGCTATTTTCCGCTTGAATGCAAGGCAGTTTGCTCCCTTTTTCTTTTTGGATGTCTAAATTAGGGCTCCCTTGAGCCTCTTGCTGACGAGCACTGGTGATGCACCTGTGCGCCTTCTGAGTGGTACAAAAACCTGTGAAGACGTTTGGCGGCATTTCAGGCGACCCCTTCAGTTACATACGCTCTCTGCTGATGACGGCCGAAAGCCAGAAACACGTGTCCAGAGATACGGCACTCGCTGCACCTACCTTAGTTGAAAGACTTTCTACAGCGATACGGCACTTGCTGCACCTACTTAGGGTGAATAATTTTTTGAAAAATTCTCGCTATTTATATTTAAATGACTGCATTTATCATGATGCCTTGGGGCTATTTTCCTCTTGAATGCAAGGCAGTGTGCTCCCTTTTTCTTTTTGGATGTCTAAATGACGGCTCCCGTGAGCCTCTTGCTGACGAGCACTGGCGATGCACCTGTGCGCCTACTGAGTGGTACAAAAACATGTGAAGACGTTTGGCGGCATTTCAAGCGACCCCTTCAGTTACATACGCTCTCTGCTGATGACTGCCGAAAGCCAGAAACACGTGTCCAGAGATACGGCACTCGCTGCACCTACCTCAGGTGAAAGACTTTCTACAGCGATGCGGCACTTGCTGCACCTACTTAGGGTGAATAATTTTTTGAAAAATTCTCGCTATTTATATTTAAATGACTGCATTTACCATGATGCCTTAGGGCTATTTTTCGCTTGAATGCAAGGCAGTGTGCTCCCTTTCTCTTTTTAGATGTCTAAATGACGGCACCCGTGAGCCTCTTGCTGACGAGCACTGGCGATGCACCTGTGCGCCTACTGAGTGGTAGAAAAACCTGTGAAGACGTTTGGCGGCATTTCAAGTGACCCCTTCAGTTACATACGCTCTCTGCTGGTGACGGCCGAAAGCCAGAAACACGTGTCCAGAGATACGGCACTCGCTGCACTACCTTAGGTGAAAGACTTTCTACAGCGATACGGCACTTGCTGCACCTACTTAGGGTGAATAATTTTTTGAAAAATTCTCGCTATTTATATTTAAATGACTGCATTTACCATGATGCCTTGGGGCTATTTTCCGCTTGAATGCAAGGCAGTGTGCTTCCTTTTTCTTTTTGGATGTCTAAATGACAGCTGCCGTGAGCCTCTTGCTAACGAGCACTGGCCATGCACCTGTGCCCCTACTGAGTGGTACAAAAACCTGTGAAGACGTTTGGCAGCATTTCAAGCGACCCCTTCAGTTACGTACGCTCTCTGCTCATGACGGCCGAAAGCCAGAAACACGTGTCCAGAGATACAGCACTCGCTGCACCTACCTTAGGTGAAAGACTTTCTACAGCGATACGGTACTTGCTGCACCTACTTCGGGTGAATAATTTTTTGAAAAATTCTCGCTATTTATATTTAAATGACTACATTTACCATGATGCCTTTGGGCTATTTTCTGCTTGAATGCAAGGCAGTGAGCTCCCTTTTTCTTTTTGGATGTCTAAATTACGGCTCCCGTGAGCCTCTTGCTGACGAGCACTGGCAATGCACTTGTGCGCCTACTGAGTGGTACAAAAACCTGTGAAGACGTTTGGCGGCATTTCAAGCGACCCCTTCAGTTACATACGCTCTCTGCTGATGACGGCCGAAAGCCAGAAACACGTGTCCAGAGATACGGCACTCGCTGCACCTACCTTAGGTGAAAGACTTTCTACAGCGATACGGAACTTGCTGCACCTACTTAGGGTGAATAATTTTTTGAAAAATTCTCGCTATTTATATTTAAATGACTGCATTTACCATGATGCCTTGGGGCTATTTTCCGCTTGAATGCAAGGCAGTGTGCTCCCTTTTTCTTTTTGGATGTCTAAATGACGGTTCCCGTGAGCCTCTTGCTGACGAGCACTGGCGATGCACCTGTGCGCCTACTGAGTGGTACAAAAACCTGTGAAGACATTTGGTGGCATTTCAAGCGACCCCTTCAGTTACATACGATCTCTCTGCTGATGACGGCCGAAAGCCAGAAACACGTGTCTAGAGATAGGGCACTCGCTGCACCTACCTTAGGTGAAAGACTTTCTACAGCGATACGGCACTTGCTGCACCTACTTAGGGTGAATAATTTTTTGAAAAATTCTCGCTATTTATATTTAAATGACTGCATTTACCATGATGCCTTGGGGCTATTTTCCCCTTGAATGCAAGGCAGTGTGCTCCCTTTTTCTTTTTGGATGTCTAAATGACGGCTCCCGTGAGCCTCTAGCTGACGAGCACTGGCGATGCACCTGTGCGCCTACTGAGTGGTACAAAAACCTGTGAAGACGTTTGGCGGCATTTCAAGCGACCCCTTCAGTTACATACGCTCTCTGCTGATGACGGCCGAAAGCCAGAAACACGTGTCCAGAGATACGGCACTCGCTGCACCTACCTTAGGTGAAAGACTTTCTACAGCGATACGGCACTTGCTGCACCTACTTAGCGTGAATCATTTTTTGAAAAATTCTCGCTATTTATATTTAAATGACTGCATTTACCGTGATGCCTTGGGGCTATTTTCCGCTTGAATGCAAGGCAGTGTGCTCCCTTTTTCTTTTTGGATGTCTAAATGACGGCTCCCGTGAGCGTCTTGCTGACGAGCACTGGCGATGCACCTGTGCGCCTACTGAGTGGTACAAAAACCTGTGAAGACGTTTGGCGGCATTTCAAGTGCCCCCTTTTAGTTACATACGCTCTCTGCTGATGACGGCCGAAAGCCAGAAACATGTGTCCAGAGATACGGCACTCGCTGCACCTACCTTTGGTGAAAAACTTTCTACAGCGATACGGTACTTGCTGCACCTACTTAGGGTGAATAATTTTTTGAAAAATTCTCGCTATTTATATTTAAATGACTGCATTTACCATGATGCCTTGGGGCTATTTTCCGCTTGAATGCAAGGCTTTGTGCTCCCTTTTTCTTTTTGGATGTCTAAATGACGGCTCCCGTGAGCCTCTTGCTGACGAGCACTGGCGATGCACCTGTGCGCCTACTGAGTGGTACAAAAACCTGTGAAGACGTTTGGGGGCATTTCAAGTACCCTCTTCAGTTACATACACTCTCTGCTGATGACGGCCGAAAGCCAGAAACATGTGTCCAGAGATACGGCACTCGCTGCACCTACCTTAGGTGAAAGACTTTGTACAGCGATACGGTACTTGCTGCACCTACTTAGGGTGAATCATTTTTTGAAAAATTCTCGCTATTTATATTTAAATGACTGCATTTAACATGATGCCTTGGGGCTATTTTCCGCTTGAATGCAAGGCAGTGTGCTCCCTTTTTCTTTTAAGATGTCTAAATTACGGCTCCCTTGAGCCTCTTGCTGATGAGCACTGGTGATGCACCTGTGCGCCTACTGAGTGGTACAAAAACCTGTGAAGACGTTTGGCTCCATTTCAGGCGACCCCTTCAGTTACATACGCTCTCTGCTGATGACGGCCGAAAGCCAGAAACACGTGTCCAGAGATACGGCACTCGCTGCACCTACCTTAGGTGAAAGACTTTCTACAGCGATACAGCACTTGCTGCACCTACTAAGGGTGAATAATTTTTTGAAAAATTCTCGCTATTTAGATTTAAATGACTGCATTTACCATGATGCCTTGGGGCTATTTTTCGCTTGAATGCAAGGCAGTGTGCTCCCTTTCTCTTTTTGGATGTCTAAATGACGGCACCCGTGAGCCTCTTGCTGACGAGCACTGGCGATGCACCTGTGCACCTACTGAGTGGTACAAAAACCTGTGAAGACGTTTGGCGGCATTTCAAGCGACCCCTTCAGTTACATATGCTCTCTGCTGATGACGGTCGAAAGCCAGAAACACGTGTCCAGAGATTCGGCACTCGCTGCACCTACCTTAGGTGAAAGACTTTCTACAGCAATACGGCACTTGCTGCACCTACTTAGGGTAAATAATTTTTTGAAAAATTCTCGCTATTTATATTTAAATGACTGCATTTACCATGATGCCTTGGGGCTATTTTCCTCTTGAATGCAAGGCAGTGTGCTCCCTTTTTCTTTTTGGATGTCTAAATGACGGCTCCCGTGAGCCTCTTACTGACGAGCACTGGCGATGCACCTGTGCGCCTACTGAGTGGTACAAAAACCTGTGAAGACGTTTGGCGGAATTTCAAGCGACCCCTTCAGTTACATACGCTCTCTGCTGATGACGGCCGAAAGCCAGAAACACGTGTCCAGAGATACGGCACTCGCTGCACCTACCTTAGGTGAAAGACTTTCTACAGCGATACGGCACTTGCTGCACCTACTTAGGGTGAATAATTTTTTGAAAAATTCTCGGTATTTATATTTAAATGACTGCATTTACCATGATGCCTTGGGGCTATTTTCCGCTTGAATGCAAGGCAGTGTGCTCCCTTTTTCTTTTTGGATGTCTAAATGACGGCTCCCGTGAGCCTCTTGCTGACGAGCACTGGCGATGCACCTGTTCGCCTACTGAGTGGTACAAAAACCTGGGAAGACCTTTGGCAGCATTTCAAGCGACCCCTTTAGTTACATACGCTCTCTGCTGATGACGGCCGAAAGCCAGAAACACGTGTCCAGAGATACGGCACTCGCTGCACCTACCTTAGGTGAAAGACTTTATACAGCGATACAGCACTTGCTGCACCTACTTAGGGTGAATAATTTTTTGAAAAATTCTCGCTATTTATTTTTAAATGACTGCATTTACCATGATGCCTTGGGGCTATTTTCCGCTTGAATGCAACGCAGTGTGCTCCCTTTTTCTTTTTGGATGTCTAAATGACGGCTCCCGTGAGCCTCTTGCTGACGAGCACTGGCGATGCACCTGTGCGCCTACTGAGTGGTACAAAAACCTGAGAAGACATTTGGCGGCATTTCAAGCGACCCCTTCAGTTACATACGCTCACTGCTGATGACGGCCGAAAGCCAGAAACACGTGTCCCGAGATAGGGCACTCGCTGCACCTACCTTAGGTGAAAGACTTTCTACAGCGATACGGCACTTGCTGCACCTACTTAGGGTGAATAATTTTTTTTTAAATTCTTGCTATTTATATTTAAATGACTGCATTTACCATGATGCCTTGGGGCTATTTTCAGCTTGAATGCAAGGCAGTGTGCTCCCTTTTTGTTTTTGGATGTCTAAATGACGGTTCCCGTGAGCCTCTTGCTGACGAGCACTGGCAATGCACCTGTTCGCCTACTGAGTGGTACAAAAACCTGTGAAGACGTTTGGTGGCATTTCAAGCGACCCCTTCAGTTACATACGCTCTCTGCTGATGACGGCCGAAAGCCAGAAACACGTGTCTAAAGATAGGGCACTCGCTGCACCTACCTTAGGTGAAAGAATTTCTACAGCGATACAGCACTTGCTGCACCTACTTAGGGTGAATAATTTTTTGAAAAATTCTCGCTTTTTATATTTAAATGACTGCATTTACCATGATGCCTTGGGGCTATTTTCCCCTTGAATGCAAGGCAGTGTGCTCCCTTTTTGTTTTTGGATGTCTAAATGACGGTTCCCGTGAGCCTCTAGCTGACGCGCACTGGCGATGCACCTGTGCGCCTACTGAGTGGTACAAAAACCTGTGAAGACGTTTGGCGGCATTTCAAGCGACCCCTTCAGTTACATACGCTCACTGCTGATGGCGGCCGAAAGCCAGAAACACGTGTCCAGAGATACGGCACTCGCTGCACCTACCTTAGGTGAAAGACTTTCTACAGC
>NC_090449.1:487168338-487325838 GCF_031143425.1 Pleurodeles waltl
GGTCACGGCATCGGGTGCAGGCGGCGTCACCGGATTCAGCAGCGGCGTCGGTCCGAGGTCATCCGAAGTCGATTTCCTTGGATTTCCACCAGCTTTCCTTTCAAGGGCCCAGGGACTGGATAAGGCACCACTTGTCAGAGCAGGAGTCTCTCCAGAGACTCCAGGTGCTGGCAGAGAGAAGTCTTTGCTGTCCCTGAGACTTCAAACAACAGGAGGCAAGCTCTAAATCAAGCCATTGGAGATTTCTTCACAAGATGGAAGGCACACAAAGTCCAGTCTTTGCCCTCTTACTCTGGCAGAAGCAGCAACTGCAGGATAGCTCCACAAAGCACAGTCACAAGCAGGGCAGCACTTCTCCTCAGCTCTTCAGCTCTTCTCCAGGAAGAGGTTCCTCTTGTTTCCAGAAGTGTTCTAAAGTCTGTGGTTTTGGGTGCCCTTCGTATACCCAGTTTCTCCTTTGAAGTAGGCCTACTTCAAAGTAAAGTCTCTTTGGAATGTGAAATCCTGTCTTGCCTAGGCCAGGCCCCAGACACACACCAGGGGGCTGGAGACTGCATTGTGTGAGGGCAGGCACAGCCCTTTCAGGTGTGAGTGACCACTCCTCCCCTCCCTCCTAGCACAGATGGCTCATCAGGATATGCAGCTCCCTTTGTGTCACTGTCTAGTGTGAGGTGCAACCAGCCCAACTGTCAAACTGACCCAGACAGGGAATCCACAAACAGGCGGAGTCACAGAAATGGCATAAGCAAGAAAATGCTCACTTTCTAAAAGTGGCATTTTCAAGCGCACTATCTTAAAATCAACTTTACTAAAAGATGTATTTTTAAATTGTGAGCTCATAGACCCCAAACTCCCAAGGTCCATCCGCTCCCAAAGGGAATCTACACTTTAATCAGATTTAAAGGTAGCCCCCGTGTTAACCTATGAGAGGGACAGGCCTTGCAACACTGAAAAACAAATTTAGCAATATTTCACTGTCAGGACATATAAAACACATTACTATATGTTCTACCTTAACCATACACTGCACCCTGCCCTTGAGGCTACCTAGGGCCTACTTTAGTGGTGTCTGACATGTAAGAAAAGGGAAGGTTTAGGCCTGGCAAGTGGGTATACTTGCCAAGTCTAATTTACAGGCAAAACTGCATACACAGATACTGCAATGGCAGGTCTGAGTCATGATTACAGAGCTACTTATGTGGGTGGCACAACCAGTGCTGCAGGCCCACTAGTAGCATTTGATTTACATGCCCTGGCACCTCTAGTGCACTTTACTAGGGACTTACTAGTAAATCAAATATGTCAATCATGGATAAACCAATCACCTACACATTTTGTAAAGGAGCACTTGCACTTTAGCACTGGTTAGCAGTGGTAAAGTGCCCAGAGTAACAAAAACAGCAAAATCAGAGTCCAGCACACATGAACAATCTGGGGAACAGAGACAAAAAGTTAAGGGAGACCACGCCAAGGATGAAAAGTCTAACAAGGGGAGAGACCTGATGTGGGCTATGGGCCGACCCCAACCAGTGGAAGAAAAGGACTTGCATTGGTAAACGTTACCTACTGCAATGACGACTGTAAAACTGAGCACACAAACTCTGAATGTGGGGGGTAGTGTTGCACTTGTGCCTGAATCCTGCTGTCTACTAGTTACGGTAAGGTGGGACGAACTTTTTTTTTTTTTTTAATAAATCCTTTATTTTTGATTTTCAAGAGGCAACAACTAGCAGTAGAGGCAGTGGCATGCATATTTCCTCACATAGCACATTGAGGCCCTCTAAAAATGCATCATCTTTCAGGCATGTAATCAATTGACTCCATACGTCAGAAAAAAAAAAAACATTATACTTGTATCCAGGACATTCCAGTTACGCCGAGGGCGCAGTCCTATTCCCTCCTTGGGGTGTCTCACCCCCTGGTCATGCAGACTAATTATCACTCTGAGGATTCTGCGCTTGCACATGGTCTCAAAAAGAAGTCACACACTGCTCTCCATGCCACATCATCCCCCAACCTTTCATCCAGTCTGTTTTTCTTTATATGGACCTCCTCGGCTATCGCCCATTCACCCACCTCCCTGCACCAATTTGTGATCATGGGCGCTCGCTGCCCCATCCAAGTAACAAGCACTCTGGGTCTTGCAAATGGAGATTCCAGATCTAACTCTGAGACAGCTCGGGCCCTGATCAGCGTTCGACGGGTCTTTCTCTCTCATCACTTTATACAGTTGAGCGATCAAATGTCGAACCCTGCCATGCATCAGTAGGACGTCTAGTGTTCGCAAAGTCTGTGGTGTAGCGGGCTATGTGGGCCCGATTTGTTTGGCCACCTCCACCAGCCCTGCGCAACGGAGAAAATGTCCCAGGTCTAGCCTAAATGTGTTGCAGGCTTGCTGGAACGTAATAAAGTATTCACCTGGGTATAGGTCTTCCAACTGTGTACATCCCTCCAGGCCTGGAATGACACATTGGTCATCATCTGACGTACCGGAGCCAGTAGCCAAGGCATAGTTCTTGATGAAAAGGAGCTCTCTGCAAAACCACTTCCACGAACCGCTGCCAGATACTTGCAGTATGGCGAATTACATATGGAATCCTTCCCTCCACTCCAGCTCCCTCAATGTCACTGGGAGGTGTTCCGCTGTCACCAAACCTGTGACCAATCCCTTTTCTCAACTGCCATCCTCTATGAGCCACCGCACTGATGCTGCTGGTGCGCTTCATAACAGTAAAGGTCCAGTCTTGGCACCTCTAATCTACCCGTCTGCATAATGGCAGGTCGGTGTGGTCAGAGCCACTGTACTACGACGTCCCTCCCATAACAATGACGTGAGTACCGAAGTCAGCTGCTTAAAAACCCTCTGTGGTATGGGGCAAAACGACTTCTGTAATGTATACATGGACCTGGGTAGTAGAACCATTTTGGATATCGCCAACCTGCCTATTAGCAAGAGTGGCAGAGTGTTCCAAAATGCGACTGATTTACTCATGGAGTCAACCACTGCCTTTATTGCGAGACGATTGCTGTGCCTCGGTGTGTACCACCTGCAGCCCCAGATATTTGAAGTTGGTCATCACCAGAGCAAGCCCAGCTCCAGGAGACGATCCAGTGGTGTGGTAGCCGATGCCGCTAGCGGGAAGACGAGTGACTTATGTCTGTTAAGACAGAGACCTGATATGTCCCCAAATTCCTCTAGGAGTCGCAACAGCCTTGGCAGCGCACTACGTGGAGATGAAATGTTGAACAGCGCATCATCAGCGTAGAGTGAGATGATATGATGAACGTCAACCAACTTTATATCTCTGTCGCCCATGTCACGACACACCCAGATAGCCAAGGGCTCGATGGCCAGCGTGAACAGGAGGGGTGACAGTGGACAATCCTGCTGGGTGCCCGTGCCCACCTCCCACACCACTGACTGACTCTGTCCAACACGCACCCTCAGTGTGGGTTCTGTGGGTAGTAGGCACACCTAACCTCGGTACCAACACTTCAAGTAAATAGTCCCAGTCCACTGTGTCGAAGGCCTTCTCCAGGTCTATGAAGACCAGAGCCAGCTCTTCTCCGGGGCCCTTCCACCTCGTGCAGGACAAGCACGAGGCGTCTTAAATCCATGCCCATGACCAGGGATGAATGCACATTGGTCCTCGTGTACCAGCTGAGAGGTATATGGTGCCAACCGACTGGCGAGCAATTTGCATAGGCCTTTTATGTCCACATTTATCATAGTGAGCGGTCTATAAGCAGAAAAGTCAGCTTTGTCACCGCCAGGCTTGTGGAATATGTGTATTTCACTCTCACGCATTGTCAGCAGCAGCACCCCCTTCTCGAGGGCCTCCATGAACACCTCCAGGAGTCCCTTCATGAGCATCGCCAAGAATGTCTGGTAAAATTTGAGCGTAAAGCCGTCCTCTCCCGGCCCCTTGTTTCACACGCTAGTATTTTGAGAGCTGTACGCAGTTCTTCCAAATCTAATAGGCCGTCTAGCGATTCAGTTGCTGCGATGCCTGCCGCCGAAGCGTTAGCCCCTCCAGTAATGGGAGATACCGTGATGGGACTATGACAGGGTCTGCTGTGTATACACGTCGAAGGTGCTTCCGGAAGGCGTCCAGCATCCCTGCTCTGGTGGTAAACCAGACACTACCCTCCCATATCAAGTGCATCATTTGTGGTGATGGCTGTTCCCGTTGCATATCCATGTCAATAGTCTACTTGATTTGTCCCCCACCTCTGTGTAGTGTCTGTACTGTTGTAGGGTATATATGTTGAGGGGGTCCCATATGTCAGCTATACAAAGTCTCACTGCTAGCTCCCTATGCTTTGTATCTGGGTAGCAACTGGTCCCCGGTCTGCAGCTCAACCAATGCCTCCTCCTCACTGCACTCCATACTGCCACATATTAAGCTCATGCAATGGCCCCTTAACACCGTTGTCAGGGCCTCTCACTCCTTTGCCCTGCTTGACACTGTACCCCAATTGATGGTCATTTAGTCAGTCAGTGCCCCTGAAAGAACCTCCCTACCAGCTACATCTTCCAGTACGTCTACAGACATCCTCTAAGCTGCACTGTCCCGCTCACTGCCTCCCCACCACAGGACACAGCTAACAGATGTGTGATCTGAAAAGAATTGTGCCGTATGTGTCAACTCCATGTCCTCCAGACGCGGAAACCCACCACAAGTTTCCTGTCCAACGTGCTATATCTATTGTGTGGCCGAGTAACGTGTGTATCTGCTTTTCCGGATGTCTTATTCACCAAATGCCCATCAATCCCACGTTCCACATTACTTCCCGAAGCATGTTGGTCATTAGGGGTTTGGTGGCCACCCTAGGAGGTGCTCTGTTCAGGTCACTGTCCAATATTCAATTAAAATGACCAAGCCACATGGTTGGCACATCTATTGCAAATCAGCAGGTCCTGCATGGAGTGAAAACAAAGTTAGATCATCATTATTTGGCGTGCAGGAGTTGTGTCATGGCAATCCAGTTCACCCCACATCAGTACATATCTGCCACCTACATAGTTCTCCAAATACGTAAGGGTGAAGGGAACAACCGGCGCCACCCAGATCAACGTGCCCCTAGCATACGTCAAACGTGAGGCGTGATAGATCTGTCCCTGCCAATTCTTAGCTAGCCGTGCCGCTCCTGCATCATCTAGGTGCGTTTCCTGCAAGCAGGCTATGGAGATTTTGTGCCTCTTTAAGAATGTGAGTACCCTTTACCTCTTAGTTTATGTCCCTAACTGTCAGACGTTCAAATCAAGAGTTTATATTCAGCCCCAATCTTTTGGCATATCCATTATGGTTTTTCCGCCAAGTCACTGCCATGTCATGTTACTCACTTCCCTCTGCCCACTATGAAAGTCTATCAAACAACACAATACAAACTTCCCCTTACCATTCCCACCCACGGACATACTTAGCACAACTATATGTCTATCTGTGCCCATCCCACGCATGTGCCAGGACGTGCACTGCATCCCAGCCTGTCCAACAGGGACCAGCTAACTCAAATAATTGTTTCTGCTCCCTGCCCATTGTCCACCTCCATTATGTCACAATCCACTGCCAATCATTATTGAATGTAGTCCTCTTCCATTCTCGAACCCCTCCTTCCAGCATAATATCTGGTAAGAACTGACTTCAAGCAGCTACACCCCCTCAGCGTGCAACCCGCAGCTGCACAGTACTGGCCCACCTACCCCCCCACCACTCATTTTTACATGCAGAATCTGTCAATCAAATGCAACTCATGCCTCTGCATTATTAGCCATCTCCGGGGTGACCAAAGTATCTGATATGAAGTCCGACCCTGGACTGGGACCTGTAAGTCAACATCATCGGATGCTGGATGCATGCCCGCATCCCACTTCCTGCCCGTTCGCTGGGCACTGTTGCAGCATACCATCCTCACTGACTGTGAACCTCTGGATCTCCAGCCATTCCCACAACTCCTCCGAGCTATCAAAAAAGTGTGCTTTCCCTTGGGCAAGCACTTTCAGCCTGGCTAGGAACAAGAGCATATACTGTAACTGGAGTGCCGGTAGTTTTTGCTCGACACCCAGATATGATTTACGCTGTTCCTGCACTTGCTTAGTGTAGTCCGGGTAAATCCTCTTACCATTTTGCTGAGCATGTGCGCTCTC
Source organism: Pleurodeles waltl (assembly GCF_031143425.1). NCBI lineage: Eukaryota > Metazoa > Chordata > Amphibia > Caudata > Salamandridae > Pleurodeles > Pleurodeles waltl. The sequence goes on from NC_090449.1 coordinate 487,174,490, forward strand.
GAGCCACCCGTAGGATGCAGTCCCTATCACAGTAAGTATTTTGGCTATGATGGCCCTCATAGATGTCCCAGGTGGCGATCTCTGCACCAGCGCTCTTTGTGCCCTCTCCACCACAAAAAAGTTAGAGTTGTTCTTGCACGCATGTTTCCATGAACTGTTCTGTTGAGTTCCCCTCCACTCCCTCTGGGAAACCCAGCACTCTAATATTACTACATCAGGATCGGCCCTCTGCATCCTTTGCCCTCCACTCCAGCTCCCTGGTTATCGTAGTTAAGGGCCACCATTTCCCCTTGCATGTCTGCTATGTTGCCTTCCACTGTTGTGACTTTGTCTGCCACTTTGCCCAAGTCCACCCTCAACAAGCTGACATCTATTGACAACGTCTCCAAATTTGGCTCCAGAGCCATTCCACAGCCCTGAAGGGCAACCAGTAAGTCCACTCGTGTGGGCTCCACCTCATCCTGCGGTGCAGTCTCTTCATCCCCCGCACCAGAATGCTGTGCTATTCTTTGAGTGGGGGTGCCACGGGGTGGAGTATTGTGTGATGGTATTCGCTGGGTTCTAGCGTGCTGTCCTAGCCTTGCCCATGGTTGTTCAGCAGGGGTGGACACTTCCTGGCCCCCCCAACCATGCCCACACCAGTCTTTTCCCCCAGCGAAGTGCTCATCGGGTCTCTTAGCCCTCGAGAGTAGACATCCCCGATCCTCCACCTGCACCCAAGTGATATCTCCCTAGGCACCAGACCGCCTGTAGTCCTGAGCCTGGGAGGCCTTCACCTGGTTCCTTCCACACACTCCTGCACCGCTGTGTGTCGCCCCTGCCGTCCAGTGTGGATCTCAAGCTACCATCAAGCTGACAGTACCTTCATGAAGCCACCCCAGCAGACACCCTGTCTGGTAATTGGTTCCTGCAGTCCAAGTTGGTGCTCTCTTCTCCCCACCACCTTTTTGTTCTCCTCTTGGGGATCTGTGTGTCACAGTCAATATTTTTCCAGTTCCGCAAGGTGGCCCACACAGTATTACATTTCAGTTCCTTCACATTGGACGCACTCTGTCCATCATAGGAGTGCAGCTTGGATGAGTGTTCAGTTCATGTCAAAGCCCTACCTCGGATACTCCCTATATTGTCGCCAATGCCTGCAAATATTTCTGGGGCCCATCTCCTATGGCTTCCCTGAGTCTCTATATAACCATTGCGGATCTCCTGTGCTCCTGATGCGGCCCGGGAAGACACCGTAGACCATCCTCCACATCAGGGTTTGCACCCTTTTTTTCCCACAGTGAGCTGGTTGAAGGCTTAGCGAGTATGTATGCAGGATCAGGGAGTCACCCATACTTTCCCCCCCATTGTGTGCCGCCGGGCGCGCCTCCTCGCTGGTCAGCACTATTCTTTTTTTCCATACATCTGCCCTGGGTGCAAGGCTAGAATTCCCAGCTGCACGGCCCCTTGCTAGACACCGCAGAGCGGGAAGGGGGCGGCAGCCAGGACCGACACTTCAGGCGCGAGCGTCTCCGGGCCTCGGTCAGAGCATCACTCTCCAGTCAGGGGCACCTCCTCCCTCAGTTCCTCTTCACCTCATCCCCGCATGGCAGCCAGTCATTCCCGTACAGGTCCCATGTTCTGTGCGGCAAGATAGTCTCAGTGGTGGCCACAGCGCAATCAGCTATCGGAGCCTGCCCGCTACCCGAGTCTGCTGCTTTTGCGGCCTGTCACGCGGCACATGCCTCACCACTCTCTCGATCCGTGCCAGCTCTGTGCAGCACCACCGTCCTAAGTCTCACCGTGCTCTGATCTCACAGGGCATTAGGGGTACTTTAGCCATAGGTGGCAGGGTCGCACATCGTAGTATGTTGCAGGATTATAATAGTAATGAAAAAGACAGGCCGGGAGCTATTGGGCTTATGTCCTGCAGCCATCTTGCCTCGCCATTCCGGGAGGAATTTCTTTAACCCTGTCACAAGTGGATATTTGTACCTGCATATTGTTGTGTTCAGTATTTTATTTTTATGCCTTTTCATAAACGATAAGCACTGGATTGTACAATCAATCATTGCACTGATGGATGAGTGTTGAGTTCTGACGTTGTTGCTCGCCTACATTACCACCCTGTGAAGCCTGTCACTGCTCGCTATTGGCAGACCTAGTCAAGTGATGAAGGGTTTGTACTGGGTCCAGTCTGCACAGCCATAGTAAGGCAGACCCTGGGACACCAGAGGCAAAAAACCTCACCTTCCACGGCAGAGGGCTAGAAGCCTGTTTGCCTGTGCCTCCTCTCCTGAACTGAAGTCTCATATATCCCAAATCCACTGACCTCAAAAGACAGTAACAGCCTTCTTCCACCCCAAACCGGGCAATAATCCTCCTCTCTATCTTCAAAAAGAATCAGATTCCTTTAATTTCACCAGTGCCTGGCAAATGTGAATATTCTATGAATCTGCACTATGTCTGTACATCTAGCTCTAATGCCACAAAATAATTACTGGGTAGCTGTTCACATTTTATAAGTACACATCCTAATTTTCTTGTAGAGCACACCTACCACTGTGGGCATGTAGGTATGGATACAGACGTTTTCACATTTTATTTCTTATCTCACTTTTATGTTCATTTATAGCAGCTTCACATACTTTAACAGCTAGAAGGACATTGGGCACTCTCAACCCAGGTCTGAACCTTTGTAGCTCATGTGTACTTGCGCAACAACATTCAACTATAGTCTTAACACTTGCGCTGCTCGGATACTTGTATTGCACATTCATAGCCGTGTCCTCGCTCCTAGGTTTAACACAAAAACACATGCATGTTTCACTGAGGTTCCTCTTTTTACTTCAAATTACATCAGAAGATGCACTTATGAACTACAGGTGCCTTTTGGGGTGATGGGGCCCATGTGTAGCACTTTCAGTAAACAATTTTCATCTACATAGACACTGGTGTTTTATGTTTCAGATATCACTTTTCCAAAATGGGGATAAAAGCAATCCACCATCCAATTCCATTCCTTGCTTGCTGTCAGGACCCACTGACATTTTAAGGGTCCGCACACATTACACAGACCAGAGATAAAAGTTGGCAGGTTCTAATAAGAGTAAGACATTCAGGGAATTGAAGGCTATGGCAACAAGGGCATAGTTAGAGAATCAAGACTCAGTCAGCTTGTTTTCAATTCCAAGATGCTTGGAATTACTTAGAGTCACTGACTTAACACATTGGTACCCAATCCAAGACGGCATCCGTCACTACAGATCATGAAGTCACTTCCTCTTCCAGATCATTCTAGGTGGAGACACTATAAAAAGGCGATACAGTGCAAATAACCATTGCCTGCAATGATTATATCGAATTTGCCCACCTTACAGGACTGGAGTATTCAGCTGTGGGTAGAGCTTCCCTATTATTCTTTCTTTTGTTCCCCACAATCCCCAAGTCCAGTCCAATTAAGCATTGTATTCTTACCTGTACTCTTGAGATTTTGGGGTTAGGGAAGCTAGGGTTGGTAGCTGAAGTAGTTATTAATGCTGGTGTTCTTGTCATTAATCCACATTCCTTAACTAATTTGGTGTGTCGGATGACCGGGAGCCATCAGACGCTACGGTGCTCATGAGCGTCAGGCAGCTCCCGGCAGTCCATTCCCATGGCACTTGAAATTCCTCTGGTGCGGGCACCAGAGGGATTTATTTTCATTTTTTTTTTATTTATTTTTTTAAAGAAACAGCCTCAAAAGACTGGGGAGAGCTTCCCCATATTCTGAGGCCACTTCTTTTGTTTCAGTGAAATGACAATCAGCGTGCGGACAAGTGACATATCATTTGAAAGGAGAGAATCTCCCCCTTCCAATGGTACCCCTCACTAGTGGATTCCTGATTGGGGATTGCTGCAGGAGGGCGGTCCCCAAGCAGGGATCCACGTACTAGGCACCGGGGGGAGCAGCCCTTTGGTCAAGGGGTTTTGCTCCCCCTGTTTTTTTTGGGGCATTTTCTTTTTCTGTCCCCCTGGGGGGCATATGGGGACAGTGGCCCCTGATCTGTCCCCCCAGGAAGGTTGGGGGGGGGAGAAAGAAAATTAAAAAACAGGGATTTTTGTTTTGTATATACATCTAGGGGTGAAGACTGTGCTGAAAGGGCATTATAATGCCCCTGTCCCTCCCCAAAAGTAGCACAGTCTTCTGCCCCAGAGGGGCAGATGTGGGCAATAGCCCTCCCTTCTGTGGAAGAAAGCATACTAGGCACCAGGGTTTGTTACCTAAATGCTGCAATATCTTCTAGTGACCCCCCCAAATTAGTAATCCTCAGAATAGTAGTAAATTAGATGAGAAAGCATTACACTTAGATGCATCTAAGGGAGATTATCCTGCAAAGGTATATTTCTGCTTATTATATGAATGTGGCGAGACTATGGAAGCAAGGGATTGCTATGAATGCACTCAATTGCCTGCTTATGTTTCTGAAGGCATTACCTATCAACATGTTCCTGTGACTTATGGAATTTCATCTAGTCTTTTGTTAATTATGTATTATGGGACAGGTCAGTATTACTTTTCAAACTACAATTTAGTTCTTTCAGAGAGCCCTATTATTGACTATTTGAACAGACGTCCAGTTCCATTGGAAATAAAAATAATTGCAAGATTTTGCAAACCTGTTTCCACTCAAGACACAGTTTATGCACATCAACCTAATTTAACTTGCATATTATAAGATGTTTAGAAGAAATTCTTGAATTTAGTTGAGGACAGAAGAGGGTTGGAACCAGCTGACAGTTAGATGTGCATTTCTCAAGTCGAAATAAGTGGACACACCAACAGACCTATTTGGCCTGACACTCCCTCCTGGGACTCTCAGTCACAGGGAGCATCACATCTGCCCCAGCCTGCCTCAACTGAGAAGGGGGGTGGGGGGGTAAGCACTAGCGCTTAAAGCACCAACTGTCTCCTCACAGCAACGGTTGTGCCTAGAGATTTCTTTGGCCCAACACTCCTTGGTGGGACTCTTGGTCTCAGGGAGCATCACATCACCTCCAGCCTGAGCTGTGAAGTGGGGGGAGGAGCCGCACTAGCGCTTAAAGCGCCAACAGTCTCCGTGCGTGACACTCATGGGCAAAGCCTGGGCCAAAGGCAGGCCCGTCCTAGCCCATCAGAGGCTGAGCTGGGCCACCCTCCCAACATGCGTTGTAAATTTGTTTTTATAATTGTATTCTTCCAGCCCTTCAAATAGGTAAAATGGGTAAAAGGAAGATCTCTCCCTCGACTAACATCTGGGGCAAACTTGGATGGGTATTTACAGAGAGCTTCAGTGGCTATAAACAAAGAAATTGAACTGGTAGAAAGGCATCTATCGCGGTCCTCTCCCAGTGCTTTGGCTATTAGTGCAGCAACATGTAATTCTGACTTAGCTATAGAAGGAAACTGTGCACAGTTACACTCCAAGAAACCTCTATCACTGAGACCCAGAACACACTGACAGATGACTCTTCAAAAGGAACCTCAGTCAAGGCTTATGACTCAGCTAGGTCAGGAATTTCCAAGCCTTGTGTGTGGAAGAGGAAAAAGGCAGAGTGAGACCTTGAAAGTAAAAGACAATGGCCATCATTATGACCTTGGCGGTGAGTGATAAAGTGGCAGTAATACCGCCAACAGCCTAGCGGTAAGTTCTGCCAATTATGACCATTGCGATAACTCCCCTAGATAGCCAATGTACCACACACCAACCGCCATGGCGGAAACAACAGTCACCACGGCAGTAGTCAACAACAGTCAGGTGGGAGACGGGGCATGACCTGGGACCAATGGAGCTGCACGCGTAGAGCGGCGCTCCCGGACCATAATCTAGGCCCGAAACTTAAATCCTGCCATGATAACGACCGGAGGTCCTAAAAACTGAAGAGAAGTGATCGGAGACTATACAGCACGAGTAGAGACCGCGGCGATCCACTTTGGGGCAGAGTTTACCCGGAAAACTCCCCCCAACAACTTTGCGGCTGCCGTGACCCAAAATGGCGGCCGCGACAGAGCAGTGAACCCGTTACAGCCGCGGCCTGCAGCTGAGAGGATATGAAGGTCCTGTAGAGGTGGGGGCCCCCACACCATTCGCTGGAGGGCGCGGGGGGGCTCAGACACTTTTGCCACAAACGACGAGGGCAACAGTACGAAGCGGAACATCAGCAAATGCAGCATAGTGTGGTGCCTTCGGGCCACATTCCAAGCCCAAAGTTTAAATCCTGACATAGGGGGTCATTCTGACCTCGGCGGTAAAAGGCTCTTACCGCCGGTCAGAAGACCGCCATCATACCGCCGCGGCCGCGGTAAACTGCCACAGTCATTCTGACCCACAACTGCCAAATCGCCAAAAACCCGACATCCACTGAAGGCCGCCTCATCAGCGGTCAGCGATAAACTGGAGATGACCAAACCTCCACCGTCACGCCAACACAAACACGCCCATGCCATTACGACCCATGAATCCACGCGGCGGTCTTTCAACCGCGGTATTCCATTGGCGGCACACACCGCCGCAGTCAAAATACACACACATTTACAAAACACAACCACATTGGACAATTCGGAATACATACACCTGATACACATACAAACAACACACCCACACACCCATCACTATATAAAACACACACCCACAACACCCACAAACCCCCACAACTCGAAATTCAGAGACAAGGCGCAATACAGAGAGAGAGAGCACAGGGAACGCAAAGCACAATACACACAGGAACCCAACATCATCACCCACACCACATCTACGCACAAAACACCACACACCACCACACTCATCACCACAAACACCACCCCACACCTCATCCACACCACCCCATGGCACCCCAAAGACACCTCAGGTTCTCAGACCAAGAACTCAGGGTCATGGTGGAGGAAATAATGAGGGTAGAGCCCCAGCTCTTCGGCACACAGGTGCAGCACACCACAATAGCCAGGAAGGCGGAGCTATGGCAAAGGATCGTCGACAGGGTCAACGCTGTGGGACAGCATCCCAGAAATCAGAAAGCGCTGGAACGACCTACGGGGGAAGGTGCGTCGATGGTGTCAAGACACAACATCGCTGTGCAGAAGAGTGGCGGCGGACCCCCACCCACTCCACCCGAATTCACAGCATGGGAGCAAGAGGTCTTTAACATCCTGCATCCTGAGGGCCTCGCTGGAGTAGGCGGAGGAATGGACTCTGGTAAGTCTAATCTCAACTACTTCACCCCCCCCACCCACCAGCATGCCAACCCACACCCCCACCTTCACCCCCAACCCCCCAGCACACATCCTCCCTGTTAATGTCTCACCAGCACAACCCACCCAACCTAACACCAACCCCTGAATGCCAACACAAACCATGGACACCCATCACCTAAGCATGACCACTGCACATACCCATCCCCCCCCAAACCACCCTCACAACTCCTCCCACAAGGGACTGCCAGCACTGGGGGACAAGGGCACCCACAAATCGCACGCCATGGCACACACAAAAGCAATAACCATACTCTTTTACCCCTGCAGGGCCCGAACGCCAACACACTGGCCAGGAGGGTCCAGATTTGTCCATCCCACCCCCAGAACAGGCCCCCAGTGATGACAGCAGCTCTGTCGACCTAGAACCTGATGACCAGCCCGGACCATTGGGGACCTCTGGACAGTCGGTTACCCTCAGTCAGCCACAGGCCACAGCAGACCTACCCCCCTCTGGAAACACCAGCACAGCACCCACAAAGTGGGCCCATGCTTCTGTCTCCAGGACAGGTCAAGCAGCGGTGTGTCTACCAGTACAGGGCACCCAGGGTAACCCACAACCCCAACAACAACAGGGACCTGGGGGCAGTGGTAGTGGGCACACCGTTCAGGGGACAGAGGCCCAGGAACAAAGGGGAACTGGGAGGGCTGCTGTGCGACAGAGGGAGGACAGGCCTAGGGAACCCACTGTCCAAGAGGCCCTCACCACCATCATGGGAGCCTACCACCACTCCCAAGAGACTATGGCGACGGTCCTGGCCAGGTTACAGGATATCCTGCTTCTGCATGAGCAACAGAATATGGGGTTCCGGGAAGAACTGCGCAGCATCAGTTCCGCAATGGGTACAATGGTGGTGGCACTCAACCAGATTGTCACCACTTTGCGGGACCATGTGGCCCCCCCAAAGGGCCCCTGCCACTAGCATGGAGGAAGAACATCCCACCACCTCCGCCGGCGCTAGTGGTCAGGATGCCCCGACACAACAGCAACGGCCCACCCGGACCCCACCCCCTGCAGAACAAGAACCACCCCGCAAGAAAGGCCTGAGATCTAGGAAGAAGACAGAGTAGGATGTCAAGACCCCCGACATGCACGGAATCCCCCGGATGTCATCCCACTGTCCCACTTGTTCACCCTGTCCAACCTTGAACTGCCCCTGCTCCACCTTCCACAGGCATATGGACAATGGACCTGTAGGAACGACAGTCTGGACACTGCCATGGACATGCCTCCACCATCACCCATCACCCTTTTAGAACTATACACCTATTTCAAAACTACAATAAACACAATTTTTGCACAAAAACCAACTGGATTCTGCTATCAATTTATTTAAACCAAATGTATTCGAGATAACCAACAAAACATTTCTATTAACATTGTGATGACAACATACCAGTGTCACACAGCGGTAGTCCATGGGGAAAAAAAACAGAGGGCACTCCGTGGGGATCAGATCACTGAAATAGGAAGCGAAATACACAACTAAGTTACCATACATTGGGGTGAAAGGTCAGACAGTAGAGAGCCTCTACAGTTACAGATATAATACAATGCAGGAGTAGATTCTTACCTGTGTGTCACTGGAAATACTGCAGTATCACTCTGTCCCTGTTGTCTGTGTCGTCCTCTTCGTCTTCCTCCTCTTCACTCTCCGCAGGCTCCACAACGGCCACAACACCACCATCTGGACCATCCTCCTGCAGGAAAGGCACCTGGCGTCGCAAAGCCAGGTTCTGAAGCATGCAGCAGGCCACAATGATATGACACACCTTCTTTGGTGAGTACATTAGGGATCCACCAGTCATATGCAGGCACCTAAACCTGGCCTTCAGGAGGCCGAAGGTCCGCTCAATCACCCTCCTAGTACGCTCATGGGCCTCATTGTACCGTTCCTCTGCCCTGGGATTCCTCACTGGGGTCAATAGCCAAGGCAGGTTGGGGTAACCAGAGTCACCAATTAGCCACACACGTGTCTCTGTAGCTGTTCCATCACATAAGGGATGCTGCTATTTTGCATGATGTACGCGTCATGCACTGACCCTGGGAACTTGGCATTTAAATGGGAGATGTACCGGTCAGCCAAACAGACCACCTGGACATTCATCGAATGATAACTTTTTCGGTTCCTGTACACCTGTTCATTGTCTTTTGGGGGAACCAAAGCCACATGGGTACCATCAATGGCACCAATGATATTGGGAATGTGTCCAAGGGCATAGAAATCACCCTTCACTGTAGGCAAGTCACCCACCTCAGGGAAAATGATGTAGCTCCGCATGTATTTCATCAGGGCAGACAACACTCTGGACAACACCTTTGAAAACATAGGCTGAGACATCCCAGATGAAATGGCCACTGTAGTTTGAAATGATCCACTGGCAAAAAAATGCAGTACTGACAGCACCTGCACTAGAGGCGGAATCCCTGTGGGTTGGCGGATGGGTGACATCAGGTCTGGCTCCAGCTGGGCACACAGTTCCTGTATAGTGGCACGGTTGAGTCTGTAGGTGAGTATGACGTGTCTTTCTTCCATTGTCAACAGGTCCACCAGCGGTCTGTACACGTGAGGATTCCTCCATCTCCTCGCAAGTCCCAGCGGACGGTGCCTAGGAAGGACAACATGGAGCACAGAGTCAAGCAACCCAGAGGTAAGTGCCCACAGCATGCACAGTACACGAATCTCTTGGGATTGAATGGCTAGTATGAATGTCTGTGCAAGACCTAGCCATGTGTGACGCAGTAGGAATTAAGCTATTTGGGCCCTGGAAATGGCGGCTGCCTGAACTGTGAAGTGTGACAATGTGAAGTGAGGTCATTGCGCAAGCGTGGCACACCGTGGCGGTAGGCGGTCGCAGTCCGCGGCGCAAAGCCGCATTGGACAACATTGAACCCTATGGGTTTCAGGAGCCAATGGCGGTGAGAGCCGGCGGTCGCGGTACGCACCGCCGTGGTACGCACCGTTGCGGCCGTAACCGCCATTTTCTCTATGCTTATTCACACGAGACCTGATCATCCACAGGAGAGGACCTATACTGCAAGTGCTGCTGTGACCTCGGTCTGGAAGTGACAATGCCTGCTGCGACTGGGGAAAGGGCCCCCGCCTTCAGTTCCGAGGAGTTGGAGAAGCTCGTTGACGGGGTCCTCCCCCAGTATGCGCTACTCTACGGGCCTCCAGACCAACAGGTGAGTACACGGGGGGCAATGCATAGTGCCCAATGCCTGGGTTGAGTGGGGAGGATGTACGATGGAGGCGAGGGCATCGAATGACGAATGCATGGCACGACAGATGAGAGCATGTGCCACATGGTAAGGTTGGGGAGGGGGGGCCACTCACATCGAGCATGCAGAAAAGTGATGATGTTTCTCTTCCCCCCCTGTACATGTCACATAGGTCAGCGCCCATCAGAAGATCGACATTTGGCGTGCCATCGCCAAGGACGTCCGGGCCCTGGGGGTCCACAACAGAAGGGGCACCCACTGCCGCAAGAGGTGGGAGGACATCCGCCGCGGGAGCAGGAAGACCGCGGAGGCTCTGCTGGGGATGGCCTCCCAACCTAGGAGGGGTGCCAGTCGTACCTTGACCCCCCTGATGTCCCGGATCCTGGCGGTGGCCTACCCCGATTTACTGTAGATGGGCGCTTGAGGACATCACAGCAGACACAAGGGGGTGAGTACCAGCACATTCAGCTATTTAGCGCGCAGTGGAGGTGCCTGGGGGGGGGGAGGAGGGCTGTGGGTATCCCTAGGCCAGGGCGATTTCTGTAGGATAGGCCCGTCCGTGAGGTATGGTCCTGTGCCCCCGCCCCCCACCTCTGTAGGGTGCCTAGTAACGCGATTCATGGACCATTGTATACTGTGTGGGCAGTTGTCGCCCATAGGCTTGTAGGGCATGTCCCAGTGAATGAGTAGTGTACCCCAAGTGCGCAGCGTAGTGCAGGGGGCTTCTGTGTCTGTCCTCTCCGCCAACGGTGTCCCCAATGCATGCACTCAACTTGTCTTTATGTTTTCCACCTCCCCCCCCAATTTTCTTTGTTTTTCTGTGAATGTGTGCATTAGCATCATCAGGCAGAGGAGAAGTGGCATCGGCACAAGAGGGAGCTGCATCTCACATGGCCCCGGAGGGCCATGCAACGGACTCCGACATGACCAGTGAGACGGAGGGCGAGGGGGGCTCCACCACGGGGACCCGTGGAGATGTCAGCGACACCGACACGTCTTCGGAAGGGAGCTCCCTTGCGGTGGCAGCAACATCTGTGCCCACCAATCCTACAGGTACAGCCGCCACCCAGCGCACCAGCTCCGCCCTCCCAGCAGCCCCTCGGCCTTCGGCCCGTGCCCGCAAGGCCAGGAAGCCGGCCATCTCCTTCGCCCCAGGCACCTCAGGCCCTGCCCCAGTCACCCCTGCTGCCCTCAGTGAGGAGGTCATTGACCTCCTGAATACCATCATTGTTGGGCAGTCTACCCTTTTGAATGCCATCCAGGGTGTGGAGAGGGAGGTGCATCAAAGCAATGCATACCTGGAGGGCCTTCATTCGGGTCAGGCTGCCCATCAACGATCGTTCAACGCTCTGGCCTCAGCACTGACGGCAGCGATTGTCCCTGTCTCCAGCCTCCCTCTTCTGACTCCCTCCACCCAGTCCCACTCCCCTGTTCCTCTGCCTATCCCATCCACACCTACAGACCAGCCTGCACACACCTCAACACCCAAGGGCAGCTCATCCAAACATAAGCACCACAGAACACACAAGCATTCACCCAAGCAACATCCAGATGCAGACATGCCAACAGTCACTACCTCCTCTGTGTCCCCCACCTCCTCGTCTCCCTCCTCCCTCCCTGTGACGTCTCCACACACACCTGCAAGCACACCACCATCAGCCATTGCACCCATCACCAGCACACCCTCCAGTACAGTCCGCACACGTGCAGTCACCACCCCCACTGCCATGTACACGTCCCCTGTGTCCTCTCCCAGTGTGTCTGTCACCCCCGCTTCCCAACCACACAAACGCAGGCAGGCACCCAAACAACAGCCATCCACCTCACGTCAGCCTCCAGCCCAAGCACCTGCACCCAAAGACAGCACACTTGACTCTCCTACAACCACATCCTCTTCCTCCACTCCCATACCCACTCCAGCTACCCTTCCCATGGCTCCAAAGAAAATATTCCTCTCTAAACATGACCTCTTTTCCTCACCTGACCCACCCCCTCCATTCCGTAAGAGTTCCACAAACACCTCAGCCACCACCAGCCCAGCAACTCCCAAGAACGTCGTGCCTGGTTTTTGGAGTCCGCCCTTTCCTTGGTCTGGGACATCGTCCAGCAGCAAAGGCACAGCCAGCCCCCCCCCCTGGGAAGAGGAGCAAAAAACTCAAGGGCAGGCGCGACAGGCCTGATACGCCTGCCCCCAAGGAGGGTAGCCTTACACCGTCACCTGCCACATCGGGTAAGGGAGCCAAGGGCCACGGACAGTCTGCCAAGGAGGGCAAGGGCAGCAAGGAGCAAAAGGCAGGGAGCAGCCGACCTGGCCCTGGAGGGCCCCACCAGCCCCATTCCGGGGGTATCGGAGGAGACACAGGGCCTGAGGGCTCCATCACAGGAGGGCCCCGCAACGGAGAGGTCCGATGAAGACTGAGCGGCAAGTATTGGCCAGGTGTGGTTCACTGGAAACACAAGACAGGCACCGCTGAACAGGGCCCCGCCGTCTCAAGCACCGCTGAACAGGGCCCCGCCGTCTCAAGCACCGCTGAACAGGGCCCCGCCGTGAGAAGCACCGCTGAACACGGCCCCGCCGTGAGAAGCACCGCTGAACAGGGCCCGCCGTGAGAAGCACCGCTGAACAGGGCCCGCCGTGAGAAGCACCGTTGAACAGGGCCCCGCTATGAGAAGCACCGCTGAACAGGGCCCCGCTATGAGAAGCACCGCTGAACAGGGCCCGCCGTGAGAAGCACCGCTGAACAGGGCTCGCCGTCTCAAGCACCGCTGAACAGGGCCCAGCCGTCTCAAGCAACGCTGAACAGGGCCAGCCGTGAGGAGCACCGCTGAACAGGGCCCTGCCGTGAGAAGCACCGCTGAACAGGGCACCGCCATCTCAAGCACCGCTGAACAGGGCCCCGCCGTCTCAAGCACCGCTGAACAGGGCCCCGCCGTCTCAAGCACCGCTGAACAGGGCACCGCCGTCTCAAGCACCGCTGAACAGGGCACCGCCGTCTCAAGCACCGCTGAACAGGGCACCGCCGTCTCAAGCACCGCTGAACAGGGCACCGCCGTCTCAAGCACCGCTCCGCTGGGCCCTTCCTGTCAAGCACCGCTCCGCTGGGCCCTTCCTGTCAAGCACCGCTCCGCTGGGCCCTTCATCTCAAGCACCGCTCCGCTGGGCCCTTCATCTCAAGCACCGCTCCGCTGGGCCCTTCCTGTCAAGCACTGCTCCGCTGGGCCCTTCCTGTCAAGCACCGCTGGCCCATTGGCAGTCCCGGTTCTGTGTCGGGCAGGCCTTCACGACGCACTCTGCCCACCATGCCTCCTCCATGACCAGTGGTCTCTGTAATCCACCTGATGGACTGTGGCTTTGCACTCCCCAGGATGTAACAGTGGGCAAGCCACCCACTGTAGAGACTTGAGAGACTGTGGCTTTGCACTCCCCAGGATGGCACAGTGGGCAATCCACCCACTGTAGAGACTTGTGAGACTGTGGCTTTGCACTCCTCAGGATGGCACAGTGGGCAATCCACCCACTGTAGAGACTTGTGAGACTGTGGCTTTGCACTCCCCAGGATGGCACAGTGGGCAATCCACCCACTGTAGAGACTTGAGAGACTGTGGCTTTGCACTCCCCAGGATGGCACAGTGGGCAATCCACCCACTGTAGGGACTTGAGAGACTGTGGCTTTGCACTCCCCAGGATGGCACAGTGGGCAATCCACCCACTGTAGAGACTTGAGAGACTGTGGCTTTGCACTCCCCAGGATGGCACAGTGGGCATGGAGGCCCTTCGTGGATCTGGCGTCGTGGACTCATGTGGCTGAGGTGCCCCCCCCTTCCCTTCCCCCTGAGGTGCCTGTTTTATCTTTTTGTGATGCCCCAGCAGTGTTCTCTCCAATGGACTAGTTCTCGTGTGTGGGCTTTGCCCATGTGTTGCTGCACATTGGCCCACAGACATTTGGACTTTGAAAGACTGGGCTGGACTTTTGCTACTTGTATGTATATAGTTCTAGATGTGTATTTATTCTTCATATATTGCTTAGATCGCTATTCTTTATTGTTGCAATAATATAGTTCTACTTTTACAATCATTGCCTTTTGTCTTAGCTTTTTTGGGGGGGGTTTCGGGGTGTCACTCTGACTTTTTATATGCATAGGTGTGTAGGTATTTCGGTCGGGGTGAGGGTGGGGGTGGGTGTGTGGCGTATGTGTGTGCCCGTAACCTTTCCTCCTCCCACCTCCCCTGTGTCGTAGGTGCAGTACTCACCGTTGTCGTCTGCGGCGAGGTTCGTGATCCTGGAAGAAGAGCAGGAAGGCAATGGCTGGGAGGATCTGGAGTTCGGGTTCCATGCTGGTCCGATTCCTCGTGGAGTGTGTCGAGGTAAGCGTTTTCCTTTTGAAATGTCTGTTTCCGCCGTGTTTTTATCGGCGAGGCTCCCGCCCCGGAAAAGGTGGCGGATTGGTGAGTCGTGATAGGGTGGGCGGTACATTGTCTGCCGCCTGCCTGTTGGCGGTGACCGCCGCGCTGTTTGTTTGTACCGCCGTGGCGGTCGGAGTGTTAATGCGGCGGCCTGTGTTGGCGGTTCCCGCCAGGGTCAGAATTCAATATTTTTGGCCGCCAGCCTGTTGGCGGGTTGGCCGCCGATTTAACACTGACCGCCAGGGTCAGAATGACCCCCATAGTGACAGGCGGAGGTCTTGGGGACTGAAAAGAAGCGATCGGAGAATATACAGCACAAGTAGGAACCGTGGCGCTCCACCCTGGAGCAGAGATCGCCTGGAAAACTCCCTCCCAAAACTTTGCGTCTGCCGCAACCCAAAATGACAGCCGCGACAGAACAATGAGCTCGCCACGGCTGCGACCCTCGGCTGAGAAAGTCTTGTGGAGGTGAGAACCCCAGCGCCATCCGTCGAGGGACACAAGGAGCTCAGACACCTTCGCCACCAATGGAGAGAAAAACATTATGAAGCGGAACATCAGCGAATGCGGCGTAGGGCAGCGCCCTCTGGCCGCAACCCAAGCCTGAAGCCTAACATCCTGCCATAATAACGACCGGAGGTCTTAAAAACTGAAGAGAAGTGATCGGAGAATATACAGCACGAGTAGAGACTGCGGCGATCCACTTTGGGGCAGAATTTGCCCGGAAAACTCCCCCGACAACTTCGAGGCTGCCGTGACCCAAAATGGCAGCCACAACAGAGCAGTGAACCCGTTACAGCCGCGGCCCGCAGCTGAGAGGATATGAAGGTCCCATAGAAGTGGAGGCCCCCACACCATTCGTTGGAGGGCGCGGGGGATCAGACACTTTCGCCACAAACAACGAGGGCAACAGTACGAAGTGGAACATCAGCAAATGCGGCATAGTTTGGCGCCTTCGGGCCACATTTCAAGCCCAAAGTTTAAATCCTGACACAGAGACAGGCGGAGGTCTTGGGGACTGAAAAGAAGCAATCGGAGAATATACAGCACAAGTAAGAACCGTGGCGCTCCACCCTGGAGCAGAGATCACCCGGAAAACTCTCTCCAAAAACTTCGCGGCTGCCGCAACCCAAAAGGGCAGCCGCGACAGAACAGTGAGCTCACTGCGGCCCTCGGCTGAGAAAGTCTCGTAGAGGTGAGGACCCTTGCGCCGTCCGACGAGGGACACAAGGGGCTCAGACACCGTTGCCACCAATGGAGAGAACAACATTACGAAGCAGAACATCAGCGAATGCGGCATAGAGCGACGCCCTCAGGCCGCAATCCAGGCCCGAAGCTTAAATCCTGCCATAATAACGACCGGAGGTCTTAAAAATTTGTAGAGAAGCGATCGGAGAACATATAGCACAAGTAGGAACCGCAGCGCTCCACTTTGGGGCAGTGATCGCACGAAAAACTCCCCCTGACAATTTCACGGCTGCCGCGACACAAATTGGCGGCCGCGACAGAACAGGGAGCCAGCTACAGCCGCGGACCTCGGCTGAGAGGATACGAAGGTCACGCGGAGGTGAGATCTCCCACACCATCCATTGAAGGGCGCAAAGGACACTTTTGCCAATAATGACGAGAGTAACAGTACGAAGCGGAACATCAGCGAACACTGCGTAGTGCCATAATCCAGGCCCAAAGCTTAAACCCTGCCATAATAACGACCGAAGGTCTCAAAAATTGAAGAGAAGCATCTGAGACCTGTTACAATGGTAAAACCAAAAAAACAAGACAAATCACCAGCAGGGGACTCCTCGCACACTGAGAATCCACCCCCAACGCCAGCCAGAGAATTGCATACGGGGCACGAACAACAAGAAACAACTCTGGACAATGTGCTGCTGGCCATTAAAGACTCCCGAGAAGCGCTTGAGCGTAAAATCGATAACCTCACCGCAGATCTTTCCCTTTTGCGAGACGACCACCGTAAATTAAAGGAAACAGTGGGTTTGCATGAGACTACCCTGACAGGGGTATTAGCGGCGCACAAAGACTCATCTTCAGAAATTAAAGACCTGACCACCTGGCTGAAAACATTGGAGGCAAGGACAGAGGATGCAGAAAACCGAGCCCGACGGAACAATATCAGATTGGTGGGGGTCCCGGAGGGGGCGGAGGCCTCCGCAGCTAATACAGAAGTATTCCTGGAACAGTGGCTTAGGGACACAATAGCATCAGAGGGCTTCTCACCATTTTTTGCGGTGGAGCGAGCCCACAGGATCCCTGGCGGACCACCCCCGCCGGGAGTCAGGCCACGGCCAATAATCGCTAGATTACTCCACCATAAAGATAGAGACTACGTACTGTCACAATCCCGCAAGCTAGGAGAGATTCAAATTGACGGCCAAAAGGTTATGATATTCCCAGACTTTACGAGAGAAAAACAGGCGCAAAGGGTATCCTACATCGCAGTAAAACGAACCATGCGTGAGCATGGTATAAAATATGCCATGCTCTTTCCGGCAAAACTCAGAGTGGAATACGATAACAGAACCCATTTGTTTCTCACACCTCAGCTGGCGATGGAATGGCTTGAATCGGTGAACATCCACTGCAGAGCAACCCGCGACAGGACATTCCGAAACCCGGGAAGAAACGTAGCAGATCACGGAGGAAGACCACAGAAGCAGCTCCATTGAAACGTCCGTCACAACAGGAGATGCGTGATGCGGTGGAAACAGCAGCAGCGTTAAGCAGGGGAGACTTCCATACACACCGGACCCCAGACGATGCATCAGACTCTGACAAACTGCAAACATTCCTCAATATCCTCACAGGATACTCTCGTTGGCTTCCCTTTGATCACCCCAGGAACGGCAGACAAGATTATTTGACCTCACTAAAAGAACGAGTTGGCAAGTGAGCGGACAATTGTGGGGGAACCTCAATCTGTTTAGGGATATTGATAGAACCCAACCGTGAATATATAGCGATAGGAACCTAGAAGTTATTTCTTAACCGGCACATTACACATGATCGGGCCTGGGGAGGGGTCCGGGGCGCTGCCTCTTGGTCTCTGGCACGCCTCCCTCCAATAGGTTGATAATTAAGATTACAATAGTTGTAATGGTTTGGACGGGGAGAGTTGTAGGTACCGGTCCTGGGGAGAGGGAGTTACAAAAGGGGTTTGATTTTGGTTGTGTTGTTTTCAGGGACTATCAGGCACATCTATCTCGCAGTCCAAACGGTTCACACCTTAGATTACGAAACTCAATAGGTATGTCCAGTAGTAGTAATAGAGCGGTGTTAGCGGACCGCCTCTACGCCCCTCCTTAAACTATGACCACAGAATACAAGATAATTACATGGAATGTCAGATGACTAAATAACATGTCCAAGAGGTACAAAGTTCACAGCTATCTTAAACGAAGGGGAGTGCACATAGCTATCTTACAAGAAACTCACTTGTTGGAGCAGGAGATCAAGGCTTTGAAAAAGCATTGGAGGGGACAAATATTTGCCACTACCCACTCAGCGTTTGCAAGGGGAGTGTTGATATGGATCAGACCAGGCGTCCCATTACAGGTTCTCCATACCTTGATCGACACTGAGGGGAGATACGTAGTGATTTCTGGTAGATTGGATGGGAGAGAGGTAACTCTTGCGGGACTATACGCCCCAAATCACGAACAGGGAAGATTCCTAGACAGATTATCACTGATCATGAGCACGCTTCTCACTAATACTACGTTAATAGGAGGAGACTTTAATTGTGTAATGGATACCGCAATGGATAGATCGCACCCACCATTGTCACAATCCGTGACCCATAAAACAGCACTGCACTTCCAGCAGTGGCAAAAACACTGGCAATTAACGGATTGTTGGCGCAAACTTAACCCCCCCAATAGAGAATACTCTTTCTATTCAACAGTTCACGACCTGCATGTACGACTGGACACCTTTTTGGCTTCTCCAGAGGTGCAGTCTGTGGTGGCGAAAGCCGAGTATCTTAGCCGCACCATCTCAGATCATAATCCCTTATTGATCTCTTTGGTCTGGTGCGGCGAGAGACCTTTGATTCCCACTTTGCGTCTGAGAGCAGAGTCACTTGAAGACGAGGCTTTTAGAGCCCAATTGGGCACGCAAATTACAGAATTCTTCGAGAACAATACTGGGACTGCCTCGTCCAGGTCTGTCGAATGGGATTCATTTAAAACAGTGATCAGGGGATATTGTATTAGCACAACTGTGGGAGCGTGGAAGGTGCTAGAGATAGAACTAACCGATCTCGAGAACTCCCTTAGGGATCTCGAACGTAAGCACCCAAAACAACCCGACCTCTCAATACAACTAGAAGAGACAAGGGCTAGAATAATAGAAACTAACACTAGATTGTCTTGCTTCGATTACAAACAATTCTTGCAGAAGCAACATACAGAGGGTGACAGAGCAGGTGCCCTACTGGCCTGGCTGGCCAAACCGCCCCAACATCAAACCATAGTGGTGGAGTTGGAGACCACCCCGGGTATTAAAGTATATGGACAGAAGGAGATCAATGTCACCTTTCTTAAATATTACTCAGAGCTATATGCCCCCCCCACCGAAGTACTCAGCGAAGCTCAATTACATGATCTGGGGAACCTCAACCTCCCGGCATTACAAGGGGAAGATAGAATAGCCCTGGCGACCCCCATATCGCTTACAGAAATAAAGACTGCAATTCAGAGTATGGCAAGGTACCGGGAACAGATGGTCTCCGTTTGGAGTTCTATCTTACGTATCAGGACTCATTAACCTCCCAGCTCAGCATCTTATATGCAGAGGCATGGAATAACAACAGCTTGCCTCCTTCCACTACAGAGGCCATAATGATTCCCCTTCTGAAACCCACCAAACCCTCTACAGAAGTTCGATCGTACCGCCCACTATCAATGTTGAACTTAGATTATAAAATACTAAGCAGGGTACTAGCTAACAGACTTCTACCATACATGTCCTCATTAATTCATCAGGACCAATCGGGATTCATCCCAAAGCGAAGCACCGCCCAAAATATCCGTCGATTGATTTCACTCCTTCATGCCCTGCCCTCTGACGCAAATAGAGCAGTAATCATCTCGATAGATGTCGAGAAAGCTTTTGATAGCCTACGATGGGATTATTTAGAACGAGTGATGCTGCAGCTAGGACTAGGAGAAGGGTTTGTCAAATGGACGAGGCTTCTCCACACAAACCCCACAGCGAGAGTGCGCACTGGCCGTACAATATCCCCTTCCTTTGCCATAGGTAGGGGTACAAGACAGGGCTGCCCGCTATCACCTTTGCTTTTTGCGTTGGCAGTTGAGCCTCTCGCCCAATCAGCTAGGTCCCAGAGGTTCTATGAAGGCATTACAATCAACGCATGGACGCATCATATTGCTCTCTATGCGGACAACATGTTACTCTTCCTCCGGAATGCAGAGACCGATCTACCAGGGGCAATGACAATGTTAGACAACTTTGGGGCTGCATCTGGGCTATGGATAAACTGGGGGAAGTCGTCCATTTTTCCAGCTACTAGGGGTATCGAAAAACCAATGGACAATAGGGGTCTCCCGTGGTCCCCATCCACATTCAAATATTTAGGGGTCAATATATATCACTCCGCTGAGGATTTACCAGAAGGGAACATTCAGAGCACGATTAGGAGTATTAAAAACAGCATGATATTCTGGCAAACTCTTCCATTAGCGGTCACTGGGAGAGTTGCACTGATTAAGATGATAGTATTACCTAGAATGTTATACAACCATCCCACTCATTATACCGAGGGTGGTATTTAAAACAATTTCATCCTTGATAACAGGATTTTTTTGGGGTACCAACAGACAAAGGATAGCATTGCGCACCCTCCAGAGAACAACAGCAGAAGGTGGTTTGGCTGTTCCTGACTTTGAATTATACTACTGGGCGAGCCAACTCCAATGGCTGGCACGATTCATCAGAGCACCCCCAGTGGGGGAAGCACTGAGAGCCCCTCTCCACTGCTCTCGTGATAGAATTCTGGGCATTCTATTAAACCCCAAGAAACAGAATAAACCACTTCCGATAGAACGGGAAGCATCGCGTCACTGCTGGGAACAATACCTAAAACGAACACATACCAGAACACCGTACTCACCAGAGGCCCCCCTGATCTGTTTAGGAACCGTCACAGGTAATCATGTGATAAGGGGTATCACCCAATTCATGGCACTTCAAATCGACACCATAGGGGCTCTATATAATAATGGGAAAATGTGCACTTATGCAGAACTGCAGGAAAGGTTCCAGATACCATCAGGGCTGTTCCTAACGCAATTGCTAGGACTCTTCGTAAACAATGGGCACAGGACTAGAAGAACCCCCCAGACATAATACCTGTGACCAAATATGCACTATAGGAGACCAAGGGAAATTTATATCAGGGATATATTCATCTCTACTAGCCAGCATATGTCTTCCCTTAAATAAACTTAAGACCAAATGGCAGGGGGAACTAGATATTACAATAGATGACACACAGTGGACCAGAATAACCACACACATATATACAGTTTCCAGAAATGCCAGGTTTAAATTAATAAACATATATGTTTATCACAGAGCTTACTTAACCCCATATATGATATCAAAGATTTATGGTGTAGAGGACGCCAGCTGCCCTCGGTGTGCAGAAATAGCAGCAGGGTTGCTACATATGCTCTGTAGTTGCCCATTAATCGGGGACTACTGGTCAGGGATATTTGAGGCACTCTCCACTTGCAAGGGACAGAACATTATCCCGATCAGCCATGGTGGCGGTGTTGGGAGATTTACCCCGCCCCAGCAAGCAAAAAATCACAAACCGATTCATAGATCTGGCTCTGATACTAGCAAGGAGAGAAATAACTTCACACTGGAAAGATTCGAAGGGCCCACAGATAAATCGTTGGAGAAATACATTAATCAAGTGGGCAGAAACTGAAGGGACAGTATTACTAAGGGAAAAACTCAGGGGCCTAGGAACTAGAGACAATGCTCAGCATTGGAACACGATACTGGACAATTTTAGAACACCTGACACTTCTAACTCCGATGAAGAGGCAAATGCATTAGAGTCAGATCATGTATAGTTGACCAAGTTATCTCAGTTGAAGATCGTACAAGAGACCAAATAAGTGACTCATTTGTGAACCGAACAAATATCTCTGTATAATTGATGAGAAGTGCGGAAGGGGAGAGGGAGGGGGAGGGGGGGTTATAAAAAGATGGGAAGTTATTTTGTTCTGTATGCGTTTTCATGCAATCATAAAGCAATAAAAGAGATCTTAAAAAAAAAAAAACAGTCATGTGGGAGACAAAGTACCGCCCACCATATAATGACACACGAAACCGCCACCTTTTCGGGGGTGGAACCATCACCAACAGAAGCCTGGCGGAAACAGAGGTCAGAAGTGAAAGGACTCACCATTGGACAAACAGGGAAGAACCACGCTGCCATGGAACCCGAACTGCAAGTTTTCCCGATGATCTTCTACGTCATGGTCACCCTGGAACACCAACGCAGACGGTGAGTACAGCTGCCTAGCACACAAGGAGGGAGGGAGGAAAACGAGAGTGACGCACACATGCACAACACACACCATCCACACAACCAGCTGCACACGTAAACCAATGGCACACGGCATAATAAAACACGGACCACAATGCTGGAGTAACAACAATGTATTGGCATAGCAAAATCCACCACACAAACCAAATATATACAAATGTCCATAAAGGGCCAATGCCCCGTCCAAAGTCATGAACGAACACAAGGCCACAGGGCACAGACCAAGGCCCAACCTGTATCCTGACACAGCCAGAGAGAACACTGCAGGGGCATCATTTTGCAAGTGGGAAGGCACCTCAGGGGAATTGGGGGGCCAGGGGCTCCTCAGCCGAATACGAAAACATCCCCACTAGTTCTGGAGGGATTGCTTCGTTCTGGGGAGTGCAAGGCCACAATTTCTGATGTGGGTGAGTTGCCCATTGGTTCTGGAGAGGACAGCTAGCACAGCAGCCCCTGGATGGTGGCCTACATGGTGCCCGCTGACAGTGAGGGCTACACAGTTGTGGTGTTTGGAGGAGCCTCCTGGGCAGCCTCTGCACTGTCCAATGGCTGCAATGTGGTGGTAGTTGGAGGAGCCTCCTGGGCAGCCTCTGCACTTACTATTGGCTGCAATTCGACAGCTGACAGTGGGGGCCCCGGGACAGCTGGTGGTGGTGGCAGTGTCGGTGTCAGCCTGACAGCTTCCGCTGGTGTAGAGTGCCCAGTCTCCTCCTGTATATGGGTCGTGGATCCCTTACCCTTTCTGGCAGGGGTGGATGGGCTCTTCCCCTCTTTGCCTGGTGGTGCAGGCCCCTTCCCCTTCTTCACAGGTGCTGCAGGCCCCTTCACACTCTTCCCTGGTGCTGCAGGCCCCTTCACACTCTTCCCTGGTGCTGCAGGCCCCTTCACACTCTCCCCTGGTGCTGCAAGCCCCTTCACACTCTCCCCCGGTGCTGCAAGCCCCTTCACACTCTTCCCCGGTGCTGCAAGCCCCTTCACACTCTTCCCCGGTGCTGCAAGCCCCTTCACACTCTCCCCCGGTGCTGCAAGCCCCTTCACACTCTCCCCTGGTGCTGCAAGCCCCTTCACACTCTCCCCTGGTGCTGCAAGCCCCTTCACACTCTCCCCTGGTGCTGCAGGCCCCTTCACACTCTCCCCTGGTGCTGCAGGCCCCTTCACACTCTTCCCTGGTGCTGCAGGCCCCTTCCCCTTCTGTGATGGAGGTCTGGTATCCTTACCACCACAAGCAGATGGTGCTACCACTGTCCCTGTGGACTGTTTGGCTGAGGTGCTGGCTGTGTTCTTGGTACCCTGACCATACATGCAGGACGGTGGTGGTTGAGGGGGAGGGGGGATAGGGAAGAGGTTAATTTGGGAAAGGAAAAGCTTCTTAGGGACGTTGGGGCGGGAGGAGTAATGGGAGTGGAGTATAAGGGAGTGGTTGTTGAAGGTGTATGTCTGCTGGACTTGGGTGCAGGTGCATGGGCAGTATGCTGATGTGAGGTGGGTGACTGTTGGGTGTGTGAATGCTTGCGTTTGTGTCATTTAGGAGGGGGGACAGACAAGGTGGGAGAGGACACAGGGGACGCATG
Source organism: Pleurodeles waltl (assembly GCF_031143425.1). NCBI lineage: Eukaryota > Metazoa > Chordata > Amphibia > Caudata > Salamandridae > Pleurodeles > Pleurodeles waltl. Next base: position 487,198,538 of record NC_090449.1, read on the forward strand.
CATGGATGTGGAGGAAGTGTGTGTTCTGCCTGGTATGGTGATACTGATAGTAGATGCTGATGTAGTGCATGCAGGTGTGAGTGTGGACATCACTGGGAGGGAGGTGGTGGAGGGGGAGACCGTGGAGGCAGTGGATGTTGTTGTGTCTGCAACTGTATGGTGTTTGTGTGAGTGCCTGTGGGTTGGAGTGTGGTCTTGTGTGTTACCTTGTGTGCATGCTTGTCTGTATGTGTGCCTGGGATGGGTTGGGGTCGAGGGAAGTGGGACTGGGAAATGCTAGTTGGAGGGGGGATGGTAGAAACGGGGACAATGGCTGCCATCAGAGAGGAGACCAGAGCCTGAATCGATCTCTGCTGGGCCGCCAGGATGGCATTCACAATGGTTGACTGCCCTACAGAGATGGATCTCAGGAGGTGAATGGCCCCCTCACTCAGGGCCGCAGGGCTCACTGGGGCAGGGCCTGAGGCGAAGGAGATGCCCACCCTCCTGGGTGAGCGGGCACGGGCAACTCGCGGAGGGGCCAATGGGAGGGGAGTGCTGGTACGGGGGATGGCAGCTGTACCTGCAGCTGGGGTGGTCACAGAGGTGTCCGCCACCACCAGGGAGCTCCCATAGGAGGAGGTATCTTAGTCTGTGTTGTCTCATTCTGTCTCTGTCATGGTGCTCCCCTCGCCCTCCGTCACACTGGTTCCCTCGGCATCGGTGGACTCTGCCTTCAGGGTCCTGTGGGATTCAGCTCCCTCTGTCGCCGTGCCCCTGCTCCTCTGCCAGATGATCTTAATGCACACAAGGACTGGATGACAATAAAAAAGGGGGGAGAGAGACAAAGGAAACACTAGGTAAATTACTGCACTAACACCACCGTAGGCGTACACATCACCCTCACACACACGGAAAAGAGCTAAGCAAAATGCATTTCACTACCAGTGATATGGCTAGTCACAAAGGCATTATAAAGAGCACACATCTCCCTATGCAGCACACCTGGGACCCACAATGCCCTACCTGAAAGTGACTACTAACAAGCTAGGTTACCTGTATCTGACATGCAACCATTACCCTAGAGATGACCCACGCTGCAATGTCTGGCCTGGCCTTAGGGGCACCCACTAATACACAACCACCACCCAGATACCACCCCACCAGCCCAAATATGTAATGATACCCACTGAACTCACCCCCTTGTGGCTGCTGTGATGCCCTCAAGTCCCCCTCCAGCTCAGGGTAGGCCACCGCCAGTATGTGCGCCATCAAGGGGGTCAGGGTCCGACGGTCACAACTTCCTCATTGGGAGGCCATCCCCAGCTGGGCCTCTGCAGTCTTCCGCGCCAAGCGTCTCAGGTCCTCCCACTGTTTCTGACAGTGGGTGCTCTGCCTGCCATAGACCCCCAGGTTCCGCACGTCCTTGGCGATGGCATGTCATAATCCCTTCTTTTGATGGGAGCTGACCTGCAGAGGAAATAAAGATAGAACACCATTACAGTAACAGTCCAGCCTGTCACACACATGGCGCACCATACATCTTTCCATCACCATTGGCACATACATACCCCAGCTGACAACATGTACACTGCTAACAGATAATTCCCCCACTTACACAATGCCTTCAAACACATCTCCATGCATCCATGCCACATGCATCGTACCCACAGTGTACACGCCTGTTGGTCTGGAGGCCCATATAGCAGTCCGTACTGCGGTAGGACCCCATTCACCAGTCACGCCAACTCCTCCGAAGTGAAAGCTGGGGCCGTTTCCCCAGTCATACAGGGCGTGGTAGGTCCCAGATGCAGATCACAGCAGCACACGCAGTGCAGGTCTAATCCTGTTGAAGGTCAGGAAACAAGTAGGGAATCAGAAAATGGCTGTCATGTCCGCAGCGGTGTACACCGTCACCTCTGGTGTACATCCCCATTGGCCACTGTACTCCATAGGGCCCAATATTATCGAATGAGGGATTGAACGGCGGTGCACGACCGCCTACCACCACAACACCAAATGTTGGTGGAAATACCCTACTTCCACCTGTTCCTCCACACAGGACAGGATAGGCCATTTCAGGGGGGGGGGGGGGGGGAAACAGGCCTATCGAGAATTGATGCATCACAGGATAAATAGGCACATTCTTCTAAATTTACACTATCCCAATACATAAGTGCACAATGTGGACTGCTGTTGTGGTTTAGTTGTTCAAATTGCGACAGCCCACTCACTCCTGTGTCCCTTAGATACCTACCATGGCGGGTGAATAGGAGATAGAGACATACCACCGTTACAGACCACTGGTGGACTTAACTACACTGGAGGACAGGCACATTATCCTCACCTATAGACTAGACAGGGCCACAATCACAGACCTATGTGCCCAGTTGGAGCCAGACCTTATCTCATCCATCCATCACCCGACTGGGATCCCCCCCATCTTGTGTAAGTTCTCCATTTTTTGCAACTGGTTCTTTCCAAGTGTCAGTGAGCTTGGCAGCAGGAATGTCACAGCTTATGTTCTCAGTGTTGGCTGCCCTGGTAAAACAAATGTGCAACTACATAGCTTTCCCCTCAGGTGGAAGATTTGGCCACTGTGAAGGCCGGATTCCATGCAATGGGACACATCCCCAATATTATTGGGGCAATTGACGGGACACATATTACGTTTGTCCCCCTCCCCCCCCAGCCACAATGAACAGGTGTACAGGAATCGTAAGAGGTTCCACTTCATGAGTGTGCAGATGGTGCGCCTGACGGACCAGTACATCTCCCACATCAATGCTAAATATCCTGGGTCAGTGCATGATGCCTTTGTCCTGAGAAATAGCAGCATTCCAAATGTGATGGCCCACCTACAGAGGCACAGGGTGTGGCTTATAGGTGAGCCTTGGTTCCCACACAGTGTATGTAAGTGTATGCCTCTGATGTTAACTTCATAGGATAGTGTGTGGCTAAATGTTGTCCCTCACTTATCTTGCAGGTGACTCTGGCTACCCAAACATATCGTGGCTACAGACCCCTATGAGGAATGCCAGGACAAGGGCTGAGGAATGTTCTAACGAGGCACATGGGCGAACCAGAAGGGTCATTGAGAGGACCTTTGGCCTCATGGAGGCCAGGCTCGGGTGCCTCCATCTGACAGGTGGATACCTGTGCTACTCACTCGAGAAGGTCTGCCAGACAGTAGTGGCATGCTGCATGTTGCACAACCTGGCCCTCAGGCACCATGTACCTTTTCTGCAAGAGGAGGAAACTGGAAATGCTCCTGTGGCAGCAGTGGACCCTGAGGACAGTGAGGATGAGGAGGCAGAGGATGAGGATGTGGACAACAGAACATCAGTTATCCGTCATTACTTCCAATGACACACAGTTAAGAAAGCGCAACTTCACATTTCTATGACTATTGGTGTATTCTGTGTGGCATGAAGGCATTACCCACTTTTTATCTCTACGTGCTGTTGCCTCCCTCATGATGTTGGCCATGTCTGCCAGCACACCTGCTACGGAGATCAGGGTGTTGTTAATGGCCTGCAAGTCATCCCTGATCCCCTGATACTGTCCCTCCTGCAGCTGCCTGTTCTCCTGCACGTTGTCAAGGATCTGGCCCATCATGTCCTGGGAATGTTGGTAGGCTCCCAGGATCTCGGAGAGTGCCTCCTGGAGAGTCGGTTCCCTGGTCCTGTCCTCCCTCTGGCGCATAGCAGTCCTCCCAGTTTCCCTTTTGGCCTGTGCCCCTGTCCCCTGAACGCTGTGCCCACTGCCACTCACCCCAGGTCCCTGATTGTCTTGGGTATGAGGTGTGGCCTGGGGTCCCTGTACAGGTGGGCACACTGCTAATTGACGTGTCCTGGGGACAGAGGTATAGGTATGCTGGGTTGGTGCTGTGGTATTGGATCCTGATGGGGGAGGCTCTCTGGTGGTCTGTGATTGTGCTTGTGCTTGGGTGACCGGCTGTCCAGTGGTCCCTGATGGGCCAGGTAGGTCCTCCAGATCCAAAAGTCCAGAGTTACTGTCACCACTGGGGGCCTCTTCTGTTGGGGGACTGGATAGTGGTGGCACCTCCTCTCCACTGACATCGGCTGGGGTACCTGTGGGAATGTAATGATGTATTATGCTTCAAGTGTATGGCATTTGTACATCCCTGGCTTCCGCTCTATCGTTGGTGTTGCCCTGCCAGCTTTTGCTTGTGTATGGTGATGTATTGTGGGTATGTTAGTTTCCCTATGCTGTGCATGCTTTAGTGATGGGTGTCCATGCAGGGCTGGGAGGGGTGTCCATGCATTGGTTTGGCATGCAGAGCTTGGCATTGGGGTTAGTGAGATGTTTAGGTGCAGTGTGTGGGTTGGAGTGGAGTGATGGGAGGGTGTGAGATGGCATGCAGGTATTGTGAGGAAGATGGGGGTTGATAGGTAATAAATGTTGACTCACCAGTTTCCAGTCCTCCAGCAACTCCAGCGAGACCCTCAGGATGCAGTAATGCCAAGACTTGCTCCTCCCATGCTGTGAGCTGTGGGGGAGGAGGTGGGGGTCCACCGCCAGTCCTCTGTATGGCGAGCTGGTGCCTTGCTGCTATGGAACATACCTTCCCCCGTAGGTCGTTCCACCTCGTCCTGATGTCAACCTTGTACTAGGGTGCTGTCCCATGGCGTTCACCCTGTCCACGCTTCTCGGCCATAGCTCCATCTTACTTGGAATGGAAATCTGCTGTACCTGTTCTCCAAAGAGCTGTGGCTCTACCCTGACAATTTCCTCCACCATGACCCTTAACTCCTGCTCAGTGAAACAGGGGTGTCTTTGTGGTGCCATGGGTGATGTGTGTTGGTGAGGGTGTGTTGGGTAATGTGGTGGGATGTATGATCTGGAGTGTGTGAGGGGCATATGGGTGTGAATGGTGTATGGGTGTGAGTGGTGTGTGAGTCTAGTTGTCTCCGTGCTCTTCTTCTCGGTCTCCTGGTAGCAATTGGTGTTCGTAAGGGGTTGTGGGTAATGTAGGTGTGTGTTTTATAGTGGTGTGTTTGGGTGTGGTGTGTGCATGAGTGTCAGGTGTGTGTTTTTAGTATTGGTCAATGTGGTGGTGTTTTGTATGTGGGTGTCCATTCTGAGTGCCAATTATCATATTATTGTACCGCCAAAGGTTTACCGCTGTTGAATGTCCGCTGTGGTGATTCGTGGGTCATAAGGTGATGGGTATTGTTCTATTGGCGTTACGGTATGGTTGTTGGTATTGCCACTTTATCACTGACCTTTGGTATGCCGGATTTGTCTATGTGGTAGTATTCTGTTGGATTGGTGTGTGTGTGTGTGTGTGTGTGTGTGTGTGTGTGTGTCATAATATGGTGAACAGATATCTGCCACAGCGGAGGTATTTTGGCAGCCGTCAGCATGGCGGTAGGTGGGATTTACCACTAAAGGCATAATGGGGGCCAGAGGCAACCTCAAAACAAGGCTGAAAGCCCAGGAAACTAATCTGGAGTAAACACAGATGACAGAGCATTCTCTGTGTCTGCAGAATACAATACCTGTGTAACCCAAATTATTAAAAAAGCTATACAATCCTCTTTATCCCCAATAATGACCCTCCTAGAGAATATGGAGTTGGAAAAATTCTTTAGTTGAGGTTAACAACAGATCTCTCCTCACTCCGGAGTGCAGTCTCTGTCAATCAAATTCAAGAGGGGTTAGTGCGGGAGGGGTTGCGCATGATACTATTGTTAGACCTCCTAATTCTTCAGAATTTCCACAGGGGCCAGGTCCAATCTTGCACCAGCACTCAGTTAAGCCCTCACCCTTTCCAGTTTTGCATCCCCCTCCTCAAGTCACCACTTACATTGTGATATTGAAGAGGAGTTCTGCCTTTAATGAGTAACAGCCCAGAGAATTAAAATGAACTTTTAAACAAAGTAGTACATGGGTTAGGAACAAGAATAAATCGCTTTGGGCAGCTGTTTAACTTGAATCATGTAAGAAGACTCTTATGGGTGGGATCATCGCCTAAGCCTGATAATAAGGATTGCATTGTAGTTACTTTTACAAACGAAGATGTGGTGAAGCATAGTTTACTTAGTTCCAATTATTCAAATCATGGTGCAAAGTCGACTAAGGTCTGTCCCTTGGGTAATTTCTATAGACCACCTGTAGCACTTGCAGTAAATTATCAAAATTCAAATGATGTTCGTTTTTCGGTGCCCACACAAAACAGATTTGAATCACTCTCAACCTTGGATCAAATGGATTGACCTTCATCTCAATAGCTCACTTCATGTTCTAGTCCTCTTAGGCTTTTTTCTCCTCCTCCTATGAGGGAACTTGAAGGGGCAACTATACAATTTGATCTGCTCCAGGGAAGGAATGAAAATTGTTTTGTGGAATATTGCAAGTGCACAATTAAAAATTGAAAATCTGGACTGGATCGCCTTTGCAAATGAAGTTGATATTTTATGTTGTCAAGAGACTTGGTCCCGGAAGGCAACAAATCTAAATGGCTACCAATCCTTTTTGGAACTGGCAATCCCCTCTATCGTGGGTAGAGCTAAAGGGGTATATATATATATATATATATATATATATATGTGTGTGTGTGGAAAATGTCATTTACCTAGTGTACATCTGTTTGTGGCATGTTTTGCTGCAGATTCACATGGAGTGCATTAGTCCACCATCTAGTGTTGGGCTCGGAGTGTTACAAGTTGTTTTTCTTCGAAGAAGTCTTTGAGTCATGGGATTGAGTGACTCCTCCTCTTCGGTTCCATTGCGCATGGGCATCAACTCCATTGTTAAGACTGTTTTCCAGCAGAGGGTAAAGGAAGGAGTGATGGAGTATATAGGTATAAAGTAAGAGATGTCCATGCAAATGTAAATGTATCTACATATGTACAAATTTTGTAACTTAAACGACTACAGGCTTCCGAGGAGGAGGGAGGGTGCATGTGAATCTGCAGAACATGCCACGAACAGATGTACACTGTAAGTGACATTTTCCGTTCGATGGCATGTGTAGCTGCAGATACACATGCTGTGAATAGACTACAAAGCAGTTTGTCCTTCCAAAAATTAGCAATGGTCAGCCTGTAGGAGTTGAAGTTGTTTGAAATAATGTTCTTAGAACAGGTTGACCTACTGTGGCTTGTTGTCGTGATAATACGTCTACACAGTAGTGTTTAGTGAATGTATGTGGTGTTGACCATGTAGCTACTTTACATATTTCAGCCATTGGTATATTACCTAAAAAAAGCCATTGTTGCACATTTTTTCCTCGCAGAATGTGCTTTGGGAGTAACTAAAAGCTGTCTTTTTGCTTTAATATAGCATGTTTGGATGCACCTTACGATCCATCGTGCTAAACCTTGTTTTGATATAGGATTGCCTGTATGTGGTTTTTGGAAAGCTACAAATAGTTTAGTCTTTCTTAACGGTTTAGTTCTGTCTATATAATACATTAAAGCTCTTTTGAGGTCTAATGTATGTAGAGCTCTTTCTGCCACAGAATCTGGCTGTGAGAAGAAGACTGGCAGTTCCACTGTTTGATTTATATGAAATGGTGGTACAACTTTTGGTAGAAATTTTGGATTTGTTCATAGTACAACCTTATGTTTGTGTAGTTGGAAGAAAGGTTCTTCAAGAGTAAAGGCTTGGATTTCACTTACTCTTCTTAAAGAAGTAATTGCCACTAGGAAGGCAACCTTCCATGTTAGAATTTGAATTTGTCAAGAGTGCATAGGCTAAATGGTGGTCCCATAAGTCTTGTAAGCACTATATTTAGATTCCAAGAAGGAAATGGTGGTGTTCTGGGTGGAATGATGTGTCTCTAAATAAAGAGCTATGTTGTATACTTTGTAAATATGCTGCAATTTCAGTAAGATTAATTTTTATTGAAGAGAATGCTAAATTTAATTTTTGTACATGAAGTAAATAATATACAATATCTTGTATTGATGCTGTATGAGGGTCTATATTTTTGGATTGACAGTTATATACAAATATTTTCCATTTGTTTGCATAGCACTGTCTAGTAGTTGAGTGTCTTGGGATTTGGATGCCTGATTTGACCTCTGTTTTGTGTCAAAAGATCTGGTCTGGATGGGAGTTTGGAGTGTGGTACAACCGACAGATCTAATAATGTTGTGTACCCCGGTTGATATGCCCATGTTGGTGCTATGAGTATCCTGTTGAGTGTCAAGTTTGACGCAACTTGTTGACTAGAAACGGAAGGAGCGGGAGAGGGGGAAAAGTGAATGCAAATATCCCTGAACAATTGATCCATAGAGCATTGCCCTTGGATAGGGGATGTGGGTGTCTGGATGCAAAGTTTTGGCATTTTGTGTTTTTGCTTGTTGCGAACAGGTCTATGTTTGGTGTTCCCGACTTTTGAAAGTATTTTTGAAGTACTTGAGGATGAATCTCCCATTCGTGAGTTTGTTGGTGATTTCTGCCGAGATTGTCATGTTGTCATGTCTGTTTTGATAAGAAGATTCTTCTGTGTGAGAAGAGGTTGAAAAGCTTTGAGTGCTAGAAAAACAGCTAATAACTCCAAGTGGTTTATGTGTAGCTGTTTGTGTTTGACATCCCATTGCCCTTGAATGTTGTGATTGTTTAGGTGAGCTCCCCAACCAATCATTGATGCATCTGTTGTAATTATGGTCTGAGGCACAGGGCCTTGAAATGGCCGTCCTTTTATTAGATTTATGGAATTCCACCACTGAAGGGACATGTATGTTTGGAGGTATATCAACACTAGATCTTGGAGTTGACCGTGTGCCTGTCACCATTGTTGTGCATGGCACGGTTGTAAGGGCTGCATGTTTAGTCTTGCGTGTGGAACAATTGCAATACATGATGCCATCATTCTTAAAACTTTCATGACAAATCTGACAGTGTATTGTTGATTTGTTCGTATTTGTGTGATTATATTTTGGAAAGCTTGTATCCTTTGTGTATTTGGATATGCTAGAGCTTGTTGAGTATTTAGTATTGCACCCAAATACTGTTGTATTTGTGCTGGTTGAAGGTGTGATTTTGGTAGTTTATTGAGACGCCTAGTGTTTGTAAGGTTTGTATTACATAATGCGTATGATTTTGGCATTGTGTGTGATTGCTTGATTTTATTAGCCCATCGTCTAGATATGGAAAGACATGTATATGTTGTCTTCCTAGGTAGGCTGCCACTACTGCTAAGCACTTTGGGAATATCCTTGGCGCTGTTATTCCAAAGGGTAACCCTTTGAATTGGTAGTGTTTTCCCTGAATGATGAACCTGAGGTATTTTCTGTGTGCAGGATGGATGGGTATGGGAAAATACCCTTCTTTTAGGTCGAAGGCTATCTTGAAATCTTGTTTTTGTAGTAGTGGGATGACATCCTGTAAAGTTACCATGTGAAAATGTTCTGACAGGATGTAAAGATTGAGAGGCATGAGGTCTAATATTGGCCTGAGGGTGCCATCTTTATTGGGAATTAGAAAGTATAGTGAATAAACTCCTGTTCCTATCTGAGACTGTGGAACCAATTATATTGCTTGTTTGATTAGTAGAGATTGGACCTCTTCTCGTAACAGAATTGTGCGTTCTGTGGATAGTTTGTGTAACTGTGGTGGAATATTTGGAGGAGTGTTTATCAATTCTAGGCAATAGCCATTGCGGATAATTGATAGCACCCAGTTGTCTGTGGTAATATTTTGCCAATTTGTGTGGAACTGTTGTAGTCTTCCCCCCAAAGGAGAGGTGCGGAGTGGAAGGAAATGAGGGAAGTCACTGTTTTGGGTGCTGTGGCGGCTGCTTAGAGGCCTGGAATTTTCCTCTATTTTGGGGTATTGTCCTCTATATGTGCCTCTAAAACTACCACGTTGGTATTGCGGTTGGTAGGTTGGCTTTGTCTGAGAGGTTGATGCCTCTGAGGGCTGTGCTCTGAAACCACCTCGAAACTGAGGTTTACAAAATGACCCCCTATATGGTGCAAAGTAGAGTGCACCCATTGCCTTTGCTGTGTCAGAGTCTTTTCACAATTTTTCGATAGCTGTGTCTACTTCTGACCCAAAAAGATGTTTTTTGTCGAGCGGCATGTTCAACACAGACATCTGTATTTCTGGCTTGAATCCAGAAGATCAGAGCCATGCATGTCTACGTATAGTGACTGCAGTGTTGACACTCCTAGCAGCAGTATCTGTTGCATCTAGGGCAGATCTTATCTGGTTATTTGTAATGGCTTGCCCTTCCTCCACTACCTGTTGTGCCCTTTTCTGGTGTTCTTTGGGGAGATGCTGTATTATGTCCTGCATCTCGTCCCAATGGGCTCTATCATAGCGAGCTAATAGTGCTTGCGAGTTGGCTATCCTCCACTGATTTGCTGCCTGGGATGCAACTCTTTTCCCTGCAGCATCGAATTTCCTGCTTTCTTTATCAGGAGAGGGCGCATCTTCTGATGACTGACTATTTGCCCTCTTCCTGGTGGCGCTAACTACAACAGAGTCAGGATGTACCTGATAGGTGATATAATCAGGGTCAGAGGGTGCAGGTTTATATTACTTCTCTATTCTAGGTGTTATGATGCGTGCCTTTACTGGTTCGTTAAATCTGATCTGCATGTTTTACCATGCCTGGGAGCACTGGGAGGCATTGGTACCTAGAATGAGTTGAGGATAGAGTGTTGAATAAAAAATTCTCTTCTAGTGGCTCTGTATGCATGATAATACCATGATATGCTGCAGCCCTAGCTTTCACCTTGTTACAGACAGTACTATCCTCAGGTGGTTATGGTTTAGAGGGATAGCTGTGTGGATCATTACTTGGAATGGGATCAGGATCATAAAGATACCATGGATCAACATTGTCCTGTTGTGAATCATATGAATGAGTGGGTGAATGCATTGGTGTAGGGCTGGTAGGAGGAGAGGTAGGTAGGTGGGGAGAATGAGGAGGAGAGTGAGGAGAAGACTGAGGAGGTGGTGGTTTCTCCTTCTGCTTTTGTACTTTAGCTGGAGGCTGCATAGTGTCCAATTCCTCCTAAAAAGCTAGCTTCCTCTTTATTTTTAAAGGAAGTGCTGTAAGAATTCTTCCTGTTTCTTTATGGATGTGGAACCTGGATTGCCTTTCATCCATAATTACTAGAATTGGCTCTACCTCTAATTCTTCTTCAGAGGTGTTGGGGCTTTCTTTAAGTCTTTTTGAAAGTCCATGCTCCTCTGTGTATGTTGGCCTTTTGGGCTCCAAAGCATGCTTTTTCAGGATCGAAAAAGATGAGGACGACAAAGGTCTCGGCTCCGAACTTGCTTTCTTATTTTTTACTCCAAAAATTGATGTCTACTGGAGTCAGAAACTGAGCTTTTTGTCATCTCTGAGGTTTTCAGAGGCTTGGCCTTTTTCGGTGCCGAACTGGGAGGTCGGTTACCGACAGTCTTTTTTCAGGCCGAGCCATGGCCTTCCGGCAGTGGCGTACCCAAGGCCTTTTGTTTTTTGTTTTGTGAGGGTGCAGGGGCAGACGTACTCACATGTTGTCCTGCTGTGACTGGTCTGTCTTCCTCTGATTCCTGCTCCGACTCCGAATCTCGAACTGAGACTGCTGTCTGCATCAATTCTTCCTCTTCTACGTCGAGATGTTCCCCACTCTTCAACGCCATTTCGAGCCTTCTTGCTCTTCGGTCTCTAAGAGTCTTTTTCGATCAGAAGGATTGACAGGCCTCACAGTTTTCTTCCCGATGGTCTGGGGGGAAAGGCAGAGGTTGCAAACCAGATGCTGATCTGTGTATGGGTACTTCGCGTGGCACAGAGGACAGAATCGGAATGAAGTCCGATCCATGAGGCTTTCTACGCGGTCAGCCTGAGTTGGGCACGTGTGCCCCAAAGGGCGTACAAAGTTGTTTTCCTGACGGTACTGCTGTGTCGATGTAAGAAGATAAACCCGATCAATACAATACAGACGAAGAGAGAGTTTTACAAAGTTTTCTGTATCGAAATCTCGGAGCGAGAGGAAACACATCCGAACCCGACGGCGGAAAGAAAACAATCTAACAATGGAGTCGATGCCCATGCGCAATGGAACCAAAGAGGAGGAGTCACTCGACCCCGTGACTCGAAAAGACTTCTTCGAAGAAAAACAACTTCTAACACTCCGAGCCCAATATATTATTATATATATATATATATATATATATATATATATATATATATATATATATATATATATATATATATTCATATATATATATTCCTCAACCCTATCAAAAATATGGTCTTCATCTAACTTCCAGGTCATGCTTCTCTCCTTTTTAAAATGAGTACAATATTTTATTGGTTAACTTCTATTACAATAATTTTAATCATGTGGACACAGAAGCTACTGTCCTTTTTGAGGATTTTCTTGACTCCTTTACAAATACAAAACGCATTAGTCTGATTTTGGTGGGGGGGACTTCAATATTACTTTGTGTGATCACAGTGGAGATGGGTTTGTATCTTTAGAAACCAGTGGAACCTAGACACCTCCCATTTCAAACACATTCCCTATGGGGAGACCTTGAATACTATTATTCTGAAACATGATCTTGTGTGTGTAAATGATATGGCAGCTTTGAGTGGAAATTTAATCCCAACTTTTACGGGAAGTAAAAAGTGCAGCACTATTGATTTTATTTTTTGTCCCCTGAACTCATACAAGTTTATACAGATTTTAAGGTAGTTGCGCATTTATAAGTGACCATAATCCTTTAGCGTTAACTCTGAATTTATATATAATTAAACCCACCAAAAAAAAAGGTAATAAGATAACTTATCCCAAACAAAGAGGGATTAGAATCAAGTGGGATAAACTTAATGCTCAAATAATCTTACAAAATGTACCTACTGTATTACGGTATCTTAACTATAATTTAGAGGTATCCACAATCTCGAAAGATTTTAGCATTTTATGCAGCGCTAGCTCAGAAAAATTATCCACTGATAACCCCCAAAAATATAAGCAACCTTGTAGATGGTTTAATTCAGACACAGGCCTTGGAGGACCTTATAGCAACAGCAAATCGGAATGATAGCCTTTTGGGGAATTTTAAATCACCCTTTTTTTCTAGCAAGAGGTTGCACGACATGAAGCCCAAATTCCAGCAGATCAATGGGTGGCATACTATGAATATATGTTTAAGAAACAGTGTAGTCTAACATCTGATGTAACTGATAAAGCTGATCCCATGTGGCAGGTTGACCTTACCCAGGAATCCACCATAGCCTTTGAGGTAAAAGGCGTCTTAGCAGCACCAGGGAAATGTGGTGGAGGGAAGGCACTGGGTTCAGATGGCGTACCAGTTGGTGTATTAAATCAAAATCAATTCTGGGCGCCTCTTCTGACAAATGCATTCAAGGGTATATCTTCATGTCAAATAACGGAGTCCTGCGAAATGGCCATAATTTAGACAATCTTTAAAAAGGAGACTGGGAATTACCATCTTGGTATAGGCCTATATCTTTAATAGGTTCCAGCTGAAAATCCTGGGAAATGTACTCCTAGCTCGGCTGGAATCTCGGGTCACATGGTTTTAGACCTGGTATTGGTGCTGTTGATTAGTGCCTAAACTTGTATCTTCTAACAGGTAAATTCATAATGGCGAAGGAAGGGTAGCTACACTTGTCATTTATTGATTTATCCTGTGCCTTTGATATTGTGAATCGGTCAACGCTCTGGTCACTGATGGAGAAGAATGGGGTTGAATTGGAAATGCTTATTTTAATCAAATGTTTACACCAATGCTTAAGTCTATTGTGGTAGCTCAGGTGAGACAACTTCTTGCATTATTTCTTTCTGTGGGGTGAGACAGGGTTGCATTCTTGCCCCCTTTTTATTTGCATTATATATGAATGGAATTGCCAAATATTAGGCAGAAGTTGTGTAGGATATCCCCTATATAGATTCCCAACCAATCTCCATTCACCTCTTTGCAGACAATGCTGTCCTCATACACCGCACGGCTAACAGTCTTCAAATATTATTAGATTCTTTTCACTCTTTTATGGGTGATTTGGATTTAAAAGTGAATTACCTTCGTCATGGGGAATGCCACACTGGAAAAAAATGAAAGATTTTAATTATTTGGGGATTATTTTTCGTTTCAGTTTTAAATGGAACTCACTTTTGAATAAATGAGGTGCAACCCTTTCAAAAACACAGAGAGGCTATTTTTAGATTTTCACACAGTTTTGGTAGGAAGCCCATTAAATAAATGCTGACTCTATATAAAACTAAAAGCATTTCTGCCAGGTCCTATGGGGAAAGTCTATGGGGATACCCAAGTCAGTCTGCCTTTCAACAGGCAGAGAATAGTTTCATTTGTAGACTACTAAATACTTCCGGTGGGAGCTGCAACCCTCGTATGCCATGTAGAATTAGGATTGGGGTATCTAGAAGATCAGTCGACACTTGCTCCGCTTTTGCTATGGATCAATTCTTGGTTTAATTCCGGAGACGCGGCTAGTTAGGTCTTGTATTATTGATTGTCTCACTTTAGATGGTGTGGCTTACATTCCCCTGAATTACTTATCTGAGACAAAATCTCGAGGCCATAGGTCTCAAGGATTTGTTCAACCACCCTTATCAAATCACCAGTTCATGTAAGGAGGAGGTTAATTCACTCTTTCTAATATATTGTACAGATGTAAGATTAAGGAGGGCCCAGTCCATGGTTTCACTAAAAAGGTATATCGAGATTGCGACTACAAATTGTGTGGAACCGTATATCTCTTTTGAATAGCGAACCCCATATATCATAGTTATCTTAACCTTTTTAGGTGGTCTGATTCACTATAAGGTAGTTTTCCCCCAGTGTAATACCTGTAAATATGTTTTACCTCTGTGTAACTGTGACCATGTTTCCACACAAAGCACAAGCCACTTTACATTTGTGTCCTATATATAGAGTTTTTAGGCGGGAGTATTTAATTCCTATTTTATAGAAAACTAATTTAAGAATATATAAAAAAACGCTTGATCTTTTTACAGAAAATCTCTAGTACAGAAATATGTCTTGCAGTATAAACTTTATTAGGAGGGTTCGTGAATGAAGGAAAAGATATGAATCATTGTCTTTATGATTACAATGTAAAGAGGTATTTTCTCCAAGACTGGTGTAGTGCTGATAGCTGTGACTAATGATTTTGTTTATTATGGTTTTAAAATTTGTATTCATAAAAATGTATCTTGATTTTAGCAAACATATGTTTTACATATTTAATAAGGAAGGAAAATGTATGTATGCATATTTGCATGACTTTTGTGGCCAATAGCCCGAATAAAGTTAATTGACTTGACTTAAAGTAGACAAAAGAAATGGAACATCAGTTAGCTCGAAACCTAACTGCCTTACCTCTAGACTGGGAGAAGAAAGGAAGATTGTGCATCCGGATGGAAGGATCTGAAACGGATAATGTGTTTGTGGGAAAAGGTGAATGGTAACACACTTTTGATGTCAGAGGGAACAATAAGTTCCATTTGGATGGGGAGGACGCTGTTAAACCTCGAGTTAATTTTGTTTGTGGAAAACATGCTTATTTTAGATTGCCAAAAGGATGATATGGAACATGTTAGTTGGGGATTGTTTTTCCTAAAACTTACCATGTGGAGCACTTTGGCGATCCTCTTTGGACTCAAGTTTCTAGATCTAAGCGAGGTGTGAGTGCAGGAGAAGTGGAAGGAGACTTTTTTGGTGCTTTGATCCTGTCTGTTGGAGTGATTTTGAATTATTTAAAGTTTAGAAGGCTGAAAAATATAGTGGATAAACTAGCCAGTAGTACTACTGGAGTGTTACTGGTCATAGATTCTGAGCTGACTGCGATCAGATCAATGGTTTTACAAACTTTACTTGCCTTAGACATATTGCTCACAAAAGAAGACGGAGTCTGTCGGATGCTTAAGGTCTAACAATGTTGTACCTTAATTCCGCGTAAAAGTAAGGATTTGCAGAGGTATATCCAGAATATTTCAGGGTTGATAAAAGATTTGAAAGAGTTGGAAGCGACTGGTGCATGAGAAGAATGGAAATGGATATTCTGCTATAGATAGAAGGTTCAGAAATTTAGGAAGTGGAATTGTATGGCTTGTGTTGAGACCATTGCTGATTATTTCCATAGTGGTAATAATTCTGTTGGTTGGATACAACATTTTCTAAGGAATGAGGATTCAGCAAAGCAGAAAGAAAGCAGAGGTTGAGTTGGAAGAAAGTCAGAGTGAATATTACAATGACATGAAGCGTTTGGAAGAACCCAGATGAAAGCTGTTCAGAATTACTAGGGTTTAGAGTCTCATTCAAGAATGAAGTGGGTTTTTGATGATGTTACGCGTCAGAGGTAGGGTTGAAGGAGCATAAACTGGCTACTCCATTATGCTTCCTAAAAACATGTAACATGTAAGACAAATAGTTAAACATAGTGCACTGAAATAGATCAGTAAAAGTGCACAATGAAAGTTAGTGTTTTATGCAAGCCACATTTAATACTCGTTTGCAAGAATGACAATGTTATAGTATATGTTAGCCTTCATAATTTTTTTAAATCAACAAGGAAGGCATTTAAAACATATTTGAACTAAAGTATATTCATGTTCATTATAGTTGGTTGGAGTGAAGGCTGCATTCTTT
The DNA here is from genome assembly GCF_031143425.1 of Pleurodeles waltl. Classification (NCBI taxonomy): domain Eukaryota; kingdom Metazoa; phylum Chordata; class Amphibia; order Caudata; family Salamandridae; genus Pleurodeles; species Pleurodeles waltl. The sequence continues at coordinate 487,215,128 of NC_090449.1, forward strand.
TTTAACGTTCTAATCTTCAACGTGAAAGCTTGTTTTTCAAAAGCTGCAGGTGCTGACATTAACAAGGAACTCGTTGTGCACGAGAGATCAGAGGGTCTGAAAGAACCGCTACCAGACGAAAGGAGTATCCTGGCACTAATAGCTATAGCTTTTTAGATTTGAGAATGCAGGGTTGTATCAAGGTCGGGTGTCGACGGCTTTGGACGACTGAAGGGTTAATGATAATTGATTTGCAGCTTTCTTTTTCCAAATGAGGGTTTTTGTTATGATATCATCAAACCTGGGAAAAACGACGAGTTAAGTGGGGTTAGAAGGAGAGCGATTCGGATTCTCTCTGCCCCTTGCTTAGAGCGGACCTTCTGCGGTACAGACCTCATGTTTTCTAAGTGGCTTTATTCCACCGCACCTCTCCTGAACAGAATCTTATACTGAAGATGTGTTGGCTAACCTATCAGAATATTCCTTTAGTATTAGAATACTTTAGGCGCCAGATTCAATGGTTTGGCAAGAGAACTTCATTTTGTTGCTTCAATTCAATATTGTACAACATCTTAATTCTCCATTGGTGGTTTTGTAGATATATACTATGGTTTTGAGATTCACCTATGTAACTTTGGCTTTGAGTCTGCAATAAAGGCCTTTGAAACTTAAATTTGAACTCTGAGGTGTGACTATTAAGTTGCACTGTGATTGGTTTGAAAAATTTGGTAAAATTACTTCTTCACCCCTTGGGACAGAGAAGAAAAGATTAATCAGACCCCAGATGAAAAGATAGGGTTCCAGGCTCCATCAATGCTTAAGAGAAAGAGGTTTCATATTTTGAGTGCCTAACCATCGTATGTCCTGATACGTTTCATAGTAAAAATAATTTCACAATGAAAAAAATGCCTTTATGAATTAGGCATCAAGAGTTTCTATACCTACTCTACTGCAACTAATCGTAGTGTAAGTTGTTGGGTCCTTTCACGTTTTAGGTGGGAACATGACATTTGTTGAAAAGGGTGTTTGCATAAGGTTTATTATCTCCTCTTCATTTCCTTGTCCCAGTTGTTACATCATCATCAGTGTTCACATCCTAGAGACAGGCAGTCGGGGATGGACTGACAGTGCCCTACAGGGTGGTCTGACAGGCCAGTGTGTGGACAAATTTTCTGGCTGTTTGCAGGCCTGCTTATGGTTTGCTGTGCCGGTTTTATTGTTGTTTAGATTCATATTAAAACATACATCACCTGCAGCAAACTCAAATCCACGCCGTCTTCCATACTTTGCAAAAAACCTATACAGTATGTCTTTACAAGCTCAAAACTGCCTCCATTTTCAAACATGGGCACCTATTTTTGCTATCTATTTAACTAGAGGGGCCACATTTATTTTGATGCCTGGGCCTATTGTCAGTCCCAGTTGGACCCATTAGGCAGTCAACTGCCTAAGTAAAAGAAACAAAGTTTAAATTCTTCCTCGTCGAGGAGTACCTATAAAGGACAACCTCTTACCAAAATATTTCCCTTTTGTCAGTCCTTGGTAGGAGGCAGTCACCAGCTGCTTCTTGTCTATAGCCTCCTGCTTAAGTTTTGGGGCTTGTTTGTGCCTTTTTTCCTTGTTGCTTGCAGTTTGTTTCTGTTGTTCACTGTGTTGCTGCATTTGCTAGCTTCCTGGGCCACTGCTGGGCTTATGGTCCTGGTTCTGCCAGCAACGTGTTTTGCTGCACACACACCTCATTCTACTGGGTTTGACTGGGGCCGATTTGATCTGGTACAGGAGTCTCACATGGGCTGTTCCAGCTCACAACAGGATTGGGCTATGATTATTTTCCTTGATGTCAAAGTGTGACTTCCGTCAGTTTGCGTGGGTTGTCACCTCAGGTTGGGCCTTTACCAGTGTGCCACCTGTAGGGCTTGGGGCAAACATTCTCTGTGTGAGGTGATGGATGCTCCTTCGCAGATAGATATTGGCCACATGCTTTGGGGCTGGTGGGTTGGAGGTAATGGGAGGGTAATAAAAGTTGACCAAACATCAGGATGGCACAAGTATGCAAAACAAATAGGTATATAAAATAAGATTATGGGAAACTATTAGATTACGAAAAAGAAGTATGAAAAAGGGGACGAGTATGGAGTTGTCTCCCTGTAAGGGGGAGATGAAGGGGGACAATCACCTTAATCCATGAGGGGAAAAAAAGATGAATTAAAGTGAAGCTATGTATCAGACGTTAATAAAAGCAATTAAAAAATAATTACTACAAAATGTATCTTTAAGCAATAATGTTCCTTAAAATGACACATGGAGTCCAGGCTGCATTGTGGATGAAACCTGTGCTGCGCCATGCTGGTCTTTGGACTTGAGGGACGTTGCCTCATTTCAAAATGCTGGTGCCTCTTGTTTTCACCAGAGTGTGGCCCAGCTTTCCTGATGGGCTTTTTAGCTGGGCCTTTTCTAGATCCCTATTGGGCCTGCAGCTAGTGTTTAGGTTAGTTATCCTTGACAATGCTGTGGACCTTTCATGTTAGATATGGATACCTCCTGAGATGGGAGGCTGGTTGTAGGCCCTCTCTCCTGGATACTCTTTACTGGGCTTGTCACTGAAGTGTCACTGCTCTAAGTGTGGCTCTAGAACACCTTTGCTACAGGTCAGGTGACTGCTGTTCTTTATTTCTTGTTGAGAGTAGGCTTTGGCCATCACCTGTGCTCCCTGATGGCTTGTGGGGTAGTATCATGTCTCCATGTTTCGTGGCATCTTGTTTAGTTTTGATGCATCACTGCCTCTCTGCTGGGCTTGAAGGGGTTGTGTAGTAATAGTTCAAATGTTTGCCTTACTTTTCCCTTATTTCATGCTGGTCTTGGTCCCCAAGGTGTGCCTACTCTGTGGTGCTAGAGGATGCAGGAAAGGTAACCCCCATGCGCCCCCACAATTTTCGTGGAGGTCAGGCTTTTTTCCTTGAGCTTTGAGTTACCTTTGGGATGGTGAGATGTCTTATTTGTCTTCCTGGACCACGTCTCCTTGTCTCAGTGCTGAGCTTGGTGAGAGTTGGGTTGTGCTACTTAGGTCCTTATTATGAGTGTAGCGGTCTAGAGACTGCCACATCACAAGCCTGGCAGTCGAAACTGCCAGGGACCCATCAGCTATGCCAGGATCTTGGATCCCGGAGGTCTGGAGGATGGTGGTGGTCCTAATCTGCCAGGGCAGCGCTGTCCTGGGGATTATGACCCCCTGCTCCACCAGCAGTAGCACAGCCATGAAAAGGCTGGTGAGAACAGGTGCAGGGGCCCTCCTAACCAGCACTGTTGCAATGTTCAGGGTCTGCTCTGCAGACCGTGAACATTGTGAGAGTGCTGGTGCACCCTGAAGGTGACAGCATTGACGCCGGTTCGATTACGAGCCAGAGACTATGTGTAGCGTATTCCCACTAGGTTGGTGGGCGGAAACTTAGGTTTCGCCTGCCGACCTAGCAGGAAACCCATAATAGCTCTGGCAGGGAGGTTGATGCACAGGCAGCAGCCATCCCATTGGGAGTTTAGCGGACGGAGTTTTCTGCCCGCCAAACTCATAATGGGGCCCTTAGTCTACCATTTGCTGGCACCTGGCTGGAATTGGGACTGGGATTATGGTAGCACTCCTTGACTGGGTGCAGGCAAGACACCTTCACTTCCTAATGGGCTTGGGCTTTGTGTGCCGATTGCCATGTTGTTGTTTCTGTAGATTTTGTCTATTAGGCTTGTCCTTAACTACTCTATTGGTATTGCTGGGTGACCAGGTGCTTGTTGGATGTTTTCTGTTTGCTCCCTATTCGGCTCAAGGTCTATTTTGCTTAGACACACGCCATATTTATGCTCATGAAGTTTAATGCCTTTCTGTCTCCTTTTTCTTGGGTGGACATTGGTGTCTGCTGTGGCTAGGAATGTGTAATGGTGCACACTAGTGCAGGAGTTGACTTTTTATTGAGGTTTTCACTCAATTTTTGTTGGATTTCTAAGCTGCATCCCTCTTCTTTCCACTCAGGGTTGATTCCCAACTATTTGCTGCTACGACATGCTGGTTCAGCCTTCTTGCTTTGGTTCTATCCCATTTGACTCTATTTTTGAGCTTTGGGTTTTAGAGGTGCTATGTCTTGCTCCTTTAGTTTGGGCTGCTGGGAAAGGGAAGTTTTATTTGGGTGTCCTTGTGCTTACTTGGTCACCTGTCTGTGTTTTTCGTGATCCCTATTTGACTCTGGGATTTTAGCTACTAGCCTGTTTTCTTCAGAAAATCTTCTTGCCCTTCACCTTAGTTTTGTGTTGGCTGCTGTAGATGGGGAGGTTGTGATGTTTCCACAGTTGTCTGACTCTTCCAAAGGGATTGCTTCTCTCAGTAAGTTGACCTTACCTTCTTTTGCTTATGTCATGTGGGCTGGTGACATTTTATGTTGGAACTGGACATTCACCAAGGTGTGTGAGGCCCATTTGTCCTTTTGAGGGGATTTGCTCATGCTTCAAGGTAGACTGGCTGGCCTTGGGTTGTCCTGGGTCAGGTTGTGTGTCCAACATTGGTAACTGGTTATGGACTGCCCTAAGAGGGCTTTCCCTAGACATTCCACCCTTTCTGGTTCGACACATTAGCATCCCAATTTGCTATTTTGTTGTGGGTTCTGGTGGAGGGCTACCCTGTGCTCCTTGCTGGCCTGGTGCTTGGTCTACCTTAGCTGTACAGTGCCTACTGTTGCCAATGACATAGCCAAATTGCCATGGGCACCAATGAAGAAAATGAAATGCCTTCCGTCTCATTGTTTAGTAGTGAAAGCCAACCTTAATTTTAGTCTAGTGGGCCCATAACACTCCTGGTCCCCTGTGCCACTGCACCTGCTGCACTGTTGATAGCTACATTCTGCCTAACTAATACCTAAACGTCATCACATTCTGTAGGGCTGCTTTGGTAGTGGTCTCATGAGTATTTTATGTAATTAGTCCTTTAGAGGCACCCATAAATGATTTTGTTGGCCCCGTAGGCAGAAGAGTATCACTCGCCAGTGTAGACTCACCTCATGATGATGTATGAATGGGGAAGAGGAACAGTATATAGGCTGCAAATTCACATGATTATCTCCCCGAGAGAAAGAACATGCTTTTTACACATTTTGGAAATTATCGTCCTAGTTTGATTGCACATCTGAGTTTTAAGTGAAACATACCTTTGTGGTACCAATCGCTACAAAATCTTGAAACAGGAAAGCTGAACATACATCATATGACTTATTACGTTCTGAAAACAAACAGGAAACACCAGAGGATTTTAGCTTGGGAAGCAACAAACAGTGAAAAGAAGTGCTGGCACTCAACTAAGACAATCCAAAGCAAACACAACTAAACTAAAGGGATAGTTTAAACGTGAAGCAGACATTAAATACTATCCAGCCATAGTTTTAATGTCAAATTACATTATGGATCAAAGGACTCCATAGAACACACAGTGCCTCAGTCTCACCCTAAAAAGTTGGTTCTGCTGAAGTCCTGAGGCTCTGCTGCTGCATTCATTTCTGTTTGTCCCGACTCCTCCTCTCTGTGTGAGGAATTAAATGTACAGTGCTGTACCATTAGTGCTTTGAAGAAAGTCAACAATATGTAGCATTTTAAACCCCAAACTAAACTAGCATCAAGCACAAACATGTAAAAATGAAAGCAAAAAAGCCAAAGCACTAAAAATAAATATAGCCAAAATTAAAATCACACTGGAAGGGAAGGAAGGTGCTGAAAGTACTACAAACCACCACCAGTCAATAACTGATACATGATCTTGTTTACGTTCTACCAATCCCACATTCTCAATGCATGCTGATGCTCGATTAGCAAGACAAACATTTTTTCTTTTTTGGAAAACACATTTTTGGATGCTTTTCCTTTGAAACTATAAAAACATGGAAGATGGCAGAAGAGCATTCAAAGGAGTGACAGTAAATTCAGGCAAAGTACTAAGATGGTCACACTGAGCCTTAGGGCTAAAACTGCCACGAGAAAGCCTAGAACACAATTTAATCAAGGGATGTCATAAAATAATGAAGGTCACAATATGATTGCAAAGAACAAATTAAATAGGGTGCGAAAATATGCATATATTGGTCTTGAAAATATGTTTAATTTTTATTTGAAGTCATAGAAAACCACAGCACTGGTTACAAACACTTAAAACAGAATGAGCAGAAAACATTGTTCGATAGCAGTAAAGTGTCATCAACTATTTCTCAAAGCTTCTTAATTAATATTAAATGCTGTTAATTATCTTTTTTGCTTTTGAACATCTAGATTAGCCAGTCATTGTGTGGGCACAGTGATAGAATATCAATATACTGCTCTTCTCTAACTGCAAGGCTAGGCTGCAACCTCTTCCGACTAGCAACACACACATTTTACAAATATGCTTGCAATATCTGCACTACATACTTGTTTGGGTGTACTTTATTTCTCATACTAGATAATGATATATAACTACCAAAAACATCAAAGATAGCTAGTGTGTAAAAATGTAGTATGACCACAACAAATTATTGGAATGATCTACGGATGTATGTGATAGAGTCTGATGGCAATAATGGTTAATTTCAATATCATAGTGCCATTAGGCACAATTCACAATGCACAATTCCACTCATATGATCAGATCATCTGGCTATTCCATTTTCGGTCTTCTATTCAACACCTACTGGGTTTCATCCCCAGGCCCAGCCTGCGCAAGATAACCAGTCAGCGAAAGTGACAACTTCCAGTTGCACTCAAGCTTTAATGGATAGCATACTTAGTTTAGATGGGTGTGTGGAAGATAATCTCCTTCTAGAAACTGGATTGTTGGTGCGTTAGATCAAATTTCCCCTGTATCTCAATGGTCTTTTCTACTGAATGGTTTAATGAAGAACTCACTGGGTTGAAAAAGTTTATTAATTGGCTGGAAAGCTTATGGAGGTGGGCATATGATCCAGACAGTAAAGCTATATGGTGGCACTCAAGCAATATCAGCAGCATATTAAGCAGGTTTGTCGACACTATTATTCCAATAAAATTCAATCAGCACAGAAGTCTTCACAAGAAGTGTTTGCCACTGTAAAGTCGCTCACTTCTTTGTCCAGAATGTCAGCATCTACCATACCTTCAGAGGAGGGCCGTAACACCCTCGCTCAGAGTTTTTTGGACAAAGTGGCAAGGATTTATGACTCTCAGTAGAGGTTTGAGAATCTGCCTGCCCATCCCACAGCACAGAGGCAGCCCTGCTGTTAGCCTCAGAATCCATTCATCAAATTCTGGTTGCATGAGACAGTCACTCTCTTGATCTCAGTGCGGCATTCAACACCATATCACACAATTCGCTTATTGAGTGCCTATGGAGATGCGGTGTTGGTCACACAGTCTTATGCTGGGTAGCATCCTTTCTTCAGGGACGCACATTACAGGTGTGTCAAAAACCATTCTATTTGAGGGTGTTCAATCTACAGCAAGGAGTTCCTCATGGTTCCTCCATGTGTGCTACATTATTTAAACTATACATGCTTTCCCTGCCCCAGATTATGTAACACAATGTGTTTACAGTAATCACCTATGCGGAAGATACTTGTAGGAGGTTGCTGGGTGGATGGAGCACAATTCTCTAAAACTGAACGCAGGGAAGGCAGAGATCCTGATCATGGGCAAACTACCCAACATTTGGGTGACCTCTTGATGGTCCTAAACCCTTTGCCTGTTAACTGGTCCTCAACCCAAGTTGAAAAACCTGGGCATATAGTTTGATCAGAAACTGTCCCTTGACAGCCAAATCACAGCCTTGGTTTGGAAATGCTTTGGAGTCCTTAAAACCTTGAAAAAGATCCTGATGTGCTCCCAGAAACTGCAAGGAAAACTGTGATCCAGGCCTTAATTATTTCGAGGCTGTACTACTGCAACTTTCTGTATCTAAGGGAATCACAGTCTTGCATGATGCTTCTTTCAATGAGTGCAGAATGCAGCAGCTCACTTACTGGTTAATCTTTGAAATCGTGTCTCCCTGGGATCCTCACTTGCCAAGTAATAATGGCTCCCGGTGAATAGGAGGATCTCATCTAAGGAATTATGCTAATGTTATAAAGTTCTGTCAAACAGTGGCCCTCTGTATATGCAGCGTTTCAAAACTCTGGAACTTGCTGCCTGTGTCTGTTCAACAGGCCCCTTCAGAACTCCTTTTCAGAAAGAGATTGAAGACTTACTTGTTTAGACAGTACTGATTTTCTGAGGTAGTGAGTGTTTGGCATATAGGAGCCTGAAGTTTAACTGTGGGACACCTAGTTTGGAGGAAGCTATGTGCTCCAGATGTTCTATTATTATTATTATTATATCAAACCTTTATTTATATTCATCTATTTTCTTCATCTTTGCAGCACAAGAAGATGAAGACAGCCAATCAGAAGTCTGACCCCTTGGGCCGGTCACAACCCCCCAGCCGCTCCACAGCCTTCCCGCCTTCTAACCACATTCTCTTCAGCATGTCTTCCCGCCCAAACCCCTCCCACGCCCCAGGAAATAAAATGTAGGCCGCCGTGCGGCCGCACACTTGTGCATCAAAGCAAGTCCATCTGTGCCCGTCCCTACCTGGACAGCCCAAGAATCCCTTGTGATTCCTCTGCTACACCACCAAGGAGCTTCAGGTCCTGAACAGTGGACCCCACAACAACAGCTGCTTCACGGCCTCCCCATGATCGCCTAAAGGACCTTTCAGCTGACAGCACTGTCACTTTACCTGCAAATGGGACCCACTGACCTACACTGATGCCCGCACTGCACCCTCAAAGAGGACTACGACCAGCCCAAAACATCTCCAGTGCATCCTGCTCAACACCTGCTCCCTATGCAAGCAAGCCAAGAAAATCTGGTACACCATCACCATCTACGACCTGGACATTGCTTTCATCCCCGAAACATGACTTACCCACTTCCTCAAACCCCAACATCCCCACCGCCACCCCTGCTGGCTACAAGATGATATACAGAGACCGCATTAACAAGCATGGCGGTGGCATCGCCATCATATTCATGGAATCCATCCAATGCACCATCACCGATGACAATGATAAGGCCTTCATGGAACACCTCAACTTCTGACTCCAGACCGATGCCAGCACCACAATATGAGGCACCCTAATGTACATACCCCTGTGACCACACCCTGCCTTCTGAGATGCCATCATTAACCTCATTGCCACCTCACCAGACTCCCTTTACTTCCTCCTGCTCGACAATCTCCATTTCCACCTCAACGACCCCAACTCCACCTCCACCTCCCTTCTGGAGAACCTCAGCAACATAGACCTTTCCCAGCTGGTTACCAAACCCACGCACAAAGCAGGGCACACAATGGGTGCCATCTTCACGTCCAGCAAGGGAAACAAAATCACCCACATCATGGAACTCACCTGGACTGGCCATGATATTGTCCATTTCACCATCTCCAGTGCCCAGACCATCTCCAAGCACCCCCACTGAAGCTGGGGCAAGGCAAGTGATGCCCTATGAACACAGACTCTAGGCAACTCACAACCCGAGCCCACTGCAGACCTCAACCAGGTAATTCAGGACTTCACCACCTGGATCACCAAATGAGCTGACAGAGTGGTCCAACTGAAACCAGCTAAAATCAACACCTCCAAGCAAGCAAGATGGTACACACAAGAGCTCAGTGGCCAAAAGCAACTGCCAATGACCCAAAAATCCAAGGCGCATAATTAAAGACCCCTCCGACAGAGCAGCGCACAAGGCGGCCTTCTACAACTACCACTGTCACATCAAGGCAGCCAAGAAAGCAGCTATCACCACCCGCATTGACACCAAAGCCAACCACAGTAAAGAACTCTTCAAAACCATCAAGGAATTCTCCAACTCGACAGCCACAGAAACCACCACCCACCCATCTCAGGAACTCTGCAACACCCTCTCAAACTACTTCCACAGCACGATCACCACTATCTACAACAATTTGACCCCCCTCACTAACCGACCACTTCCAATCTTGACTACCTCCCACAATCGGATATCACCAGAACCAGGATAACCACCTGGTCTCCAATTACCACGCAGTCTACTGCAACCATCATGACTCAGGGACAACCACCGAACCCCTGCCCCCACGTCTCTTCAACCTCGGAATCAAAACCATAAGCACAGAACTAACCAGTATCCTCAACATCTTCATTTCATTGGCAACCTCCAGGACAGATGGAAGCATGCAGAGGTCAGACTCCTTGTAAGAAACACTCTGCCGACTCCAGTGACCTCAAAAATTATAGACAGATATCCCTGCTCCCCTCTCCTGTCAAAGTACTCGAGTAAGCCTTCAATCAACAGCTCCACAAACACCTAGAACAAAGCCATCTTCTCTAGACCTCACAACCTGGATTCCCAGTCAACCACAGCAATGACACTGCACTGATCACCGCCACAGATGACATCAGGATCTTTCTCAACCAAGAGGCAACGTCATTCAGGGAAACCAAGACCACCTGCCCTGAAATCTGGAGCACCAGTACCTGCCTGCTCGCCAAGACCAGTGTGCCCGTGAGGGAGAGGAGCGTGTTGGAGGGAGCAAGATACAGATTGAAGCCCAGGCATGAGAGCCCCCTGAGCAAGGTGTAAAGAGCAGTGCCGTACTAATCCAGGCATCTTCCCATGTGCAGTTTTGCGAGTATGGCGACCCCATATGCCAGGAAGTGCCATAGTGCACCAAGGATAAGTGCTGCACCGATCGGGCTGTCACCCATGTGGAGTATTGTGAGTTTGACATCCATGTATGCCAGGTGGTTCCACCATGCATTGAGGTCTAGTGCTACACTGACAAGACCATTGCTTGGGTGCAGCATGGTGAGTCTGGTAACCCTGTAAGCCAGAAGGGTCCACCGTGCACCAAGGTCAAGTGCTGCTGTGATGAGACTCTCACAAAAAAAAAAAAAGACTGCTCAGTTTTGGGCGGCAGCACCACCGATTATGAGGAACTGAGTCAAGTCCCAAACCATGTGGCAGCTGTTGGCCTAACCCTTTGGGACAGGTAGCAGCACCTCATAGATCCTGTAGGTAGAAGTGGTTTAACCCCTCTGGGAAGTTCTGGTAGAAACAGATCGTGCCCTGTTCTCTCAGTTACACCGTGTGCCTGGGAACTGTCCAGGCCGCATTGATCAGGCCGTAGTTTGTGTGTAGAATATTTGCAGTGACGCCATATCCCAGGAGAGCCTGCGGGAGAGGCATCCTGAGGCCAGCGAGACCCAATAAGGAATGTTCATTGGAGTGACCCTGTATGCCAGGAGGGGTCACTTGAAGCGCTGAGGCCAGAGGTTCGGGCCATTGCCCGTGACGCGCAAGTGGTGCTATGACCAAGACGTGGGGAGATTCAGGCCCAAGGATGTCGAAGGACAGAAAAGACGTCATCAGAGCCCCGCCAGAGCAAGGAGACTACAAAAGAGAGAAACGACTTACCACGTGTGGCTGGAGCCATGCAACTCCGATCTCCAGGACACTGGTGAGTGCAGCTAAACATGGAGCCAACACCTGCCAGGAGCTGTGTGTGTGTGTTTGAACACGAGCAGCCCAACTTTGCTGCTCTGGGCAAGGACCACACTGCACTGCTGACAGATGTCATGCCACCAGGTAAGCTGGGAACTTGGTCTACGGAGCCCTGGGGGATATATCTCATTTAGTTTTTAGAACCCTACTTGACACTAAGTGACTACGGTGGTCATTCTGACCTCGGCGGTAAAAGGCGCCTACCGCCGGTCAGAAATCCTCCATAATCCCGCCGCGGTCGCGGAAACCCGCCATGGTCATTCTGACCCGCAGAAGGCAAACCTCTGAAAATCCGACCGCCACAACAGACCGCCAGACCAGCGGTCGGCGGAAAGGTGGAGGTGACCAAACCTCCACCGCCACGCCAACAGAAATACGCCATCCCATTACGACCCACGAATCCACGCGGCGGTCATTCACACGCGGTATTCCATTGGCGGGACACACCGCCGCGGTCAGAATACACACAAACGAACAAAACTCAGCCACATTGGACGATTTGAATCCCACACACCTGATACACATACACACACCACTCCCACACACACAATACAATATAAAACACACACCCACATCACCCACAAACCCCTACGCTAAAAAATTCTGAAAGAAGGCAAGAGCGAGACACCAGCATCCAAAAAATAACAGCCACAGCCACTCAACACCATCACCCACACACTATCCACACACAAAACAACACACACCACCACACTCAACTCACTTAAATACACATACTCCACCCCACACATCATACACACCACCCCATGGCACCCCAAAGACAACCCCGCTTCACAGACGAAGAACTCAGGGTCATGGTGGAGGAAATCGTTCGGGTAGAGCCCCAGCTGTTCGGCACACAGATACAATACACCAGCATTGCCCGGAGGACGGAGCTATGGCAGAGGATTGTCGACAGGGTCAACGCAGTGGGACAGCACCCCAGAAATCGGGAAGACATCAGGAAGCGATGGAACGACCTACGGGGGAAGGTGCGTTCCATGGTATCCAGGCACAACATCGCCGTGCAGAAGACTGGCGGAGGACCCCCACCTCAACCCCCACAATTCACATCATGGGAGGAGGAAGTCTTGAACATCCTGCATCCTGACGGCCTCGCAGGAGTCGGCGGAGGAATGGATACTGGTAAGTTGAAGCTTCAATACTGCTTCCCCCCCACCTGCATGCCAAATCAGACCCCAAACCTCACCCCCATCCTCGAACCCCACCCTCACCCCCACCCCCATCGTCACCCCCACCCTCACCCCCACCACCATCCTCACCCCCACCCCCAGCACACCTATTCCCCGCCAATGTCTCACCATCACAACCCACACATCCCAAAACCTAGGCCTGCATGCGTCCACTAAGCATGGACACCCATCACCAAAGCATGCCCAATGCATATACACATCCCCCCCACAAGCCACCCTCACCAAAGCCCCCACACACGAATGCCAGCACTTGGGGACACGGGAACCCACAGATACACCCATATGCCACACATTGAAACTATAACCATACCTCTATACCCCTGCAGGACCCGACCGTCAACACACCGCGGTGGAGGGGCCAGAATTCTCCACACCCCCCACCCAAGAGGCCGTCAGCGATGACAGCAGCTCTGTCGACCTGGACACAGATGACCAGCCCGGACCATCGGGGACCTCTGGACAGTCGGTTCCCCTCACACAGGCCCAGGCCACTACAGACCCAAACCCCTCTGGGAACACCAGCACAGCTCCCACCCAGCGGGCCCATGCCTCTGTCTCCAGGGCGCGTCAATCTGCGGTGTGTCTACCACTACAGGGCACCCAGGATAACCCACCACCCCAACAACAACAGGGACCTGGGGGCAGTGGTAGTGGGCACACCGGCCAGGGGGCAGAGGCCCAGGGAAACAGGGGAACTCGGAGGGCAGCTGTGCGACAGGGGGGGGAGGAGAGGCCCAGGGAACCCACTCTCCACGAGGTCCTCACCACCATCATGGGAGCATACAACCGCTCCCAGGAGACGATGGCGACGGTACTGGCCCGGTTCCAGGAGATCCAGGTGCTGCAGGAGGAACACTATCGGGGGTACAGGGAGGACATCAGAGCCATCAACACCACCCTGGTTACCATGGTAGGGCTGCTGCAGGACCTCGTCAACAACAGGGCGGACACTGAACAACACCCAAGGGCCCCTGCCACTAGCCTGGACCAAGAACAGCCAACCACCTCCGCCGGCGCTAGTGGACAGGAGGCCCCCGCACAGCAGCAGCCCACCAGACCCCCACCTCCTGCAGGAGAAGAACCACCCCGCAAGAGGGCCCTGAGATCTCGCAAGAAGACAGAGTAGGATGTCAAGACCCCCGCCAGCAATGGATACCACCTGATGTCATCCCACTGTCCCACATAGTCACCCTGTCCATCCTTGAACTGCCCATGCTCCATCTCTCCACAGGCCTCTGGACAATGCACCTGTGTGACTGTTACTCTGGACTCTGCCATGGACATTCCTTCACCATAGCCCCCACCCACTTGAAACCACCCATCCCATTTTGAGCACTTAAATAAACACCTATTTTGCACCAAAATATCTGGAGTCTGGCTGTGATTTCAATAGATTGTAATTGACATGACAGTGCAAATATGTCCTTGTACATGGTGAAGTCAACAAACAGCTGCCACAAAGCTGTAGTCCATGGGGAAACGAAGCACAGGACTCGTAGTGGGGACCCCAGATCTGAAATAGGGAGGGAAAAGCCAAAACTCAGTCATCATACACTGGGGCAAATAGACAGGCAGCAGAGATGCTGGAGAGTAGTTAACTTTTAATAAATTATCTTTGAAATGTTACCTGTGTCCTATTGGAAGTACTGTTCAATGATTCTGTCCCTGTTGTCTGTTTCAGCCCCGTCGTCTTCCTCCTCGTCACTCTCCTCAGGTTCCACCGCTGCCACAACACCACCGTCTCGACCATCCTCCTGCAGGAAAGGCACCTGGCGGCGCAAAGCCAGGTTGTGAAGCATGCAGCAGGCCACGATGATGTGACACACCTTCTTAGGTGAGTACATTAGGGATCCACCTGTCATATGCAGGCACCTAAACCTGGCCTTTAGGAGGCCAAAGGTGCGTTCGATCACCCTCCTAGTACGCCCATGGGCCTCATTGTACCGTTCCTCTGCCCTGGTCCGGGGATTCCTTACTGGGGTCAGTAGCCACGACAGGTTGGGGTACCCAGAGTCCCCCACTAGCCATACACGGTGTCTCTGTAGCTGTTCCATCACGTAAGGGATGCTGCTATTCCTGAGGATGTAGGCGTCATGCACTGACCCTGGGAATTTGGCATTTACATGCGAGATGTACTGGTCAGCCAAACACACCACCTGGATGTTCATTGAATGGTAATTTTTTCTGTTCCTGTACACCTGCTCCCTGTCTCTTGGGGGAACCAAAGCCACATGGGTCCCATCAATGGCACCAATTACGTTGGGAATATGTCCAAGGGCGTAGAAATCACCCTTCACTGTAGCCAATTCGCCCACCTCAGGGAAAATGATGTAGTTCCTCACGGATTTCATCAGGGCAGACAACACTCTGGATAACACCTTCGAAAACATGGGCTGAGACATCCCAGAAGCAATTCCCACGGTTGTCTGAAATGACCCACTTGCCAAGAAATGTAGTACTGACATGACCTGCACCAGAGGGGGAATCCCTGTGGGTTGGCGGATGGGGGACATCAGGTCGGGCTCCAGCTGGGCACACAGTTCATGGATAGTGGCACGGTTAAGACGGTAGGTCAGGATAATGTGGCGTTCTTCCATTGTCGACAGGTCCACCAGCGGTCGGTACACGGGAGGATTCATCCGTCTCCTCGCCCAACCCAGCGGACGGTGCCTAGGAAGGACAACATGGAGCACACAGTCAAGCAACCCACAGGTACGTACTCACAGCTAGCACAGTATACGATTCTCTATGCAGTGAATGGCGTGTCTGAGTGGCTATGCAAGGCCTAGGCCTGTGTGACGCAGTTGAAATTGAGCCATGTGGGCCCTGGAAATGGCGGCTGCCTGACCTGTGAAGTGTGACAATGGGATGTGAGGTCAATGCGCTGGCGTGGCACACCGCGGCGGGCGGCGGGCGAAGACCGCGGCGCAAAGCCGCATTGGTTAACATTGAAGCCTATGGGTTTCAGGAGCCAATGGCGAAGGGCGCCGGCGGTGGCGGGACGCACCGCCGCGGTACGCACCGCCGCGGACGTGACCGCCATTTTCTATCTACTTATCCACTTGCGACTTGAACTTTCACAGGAGAGGACCTATACTGCAAGTGTTGCTGTGACCTCGGTCTGGAAGGGACAATGGCTGCTGCGCCTGGGGAAAGGGCCCCTGCCTTCACTGGAGAGGAGTTGGAGAAACTTGTGGATGGGGTCCTCCCCCAGTATGCGCTACTCTACGGTCCTCCAGACCAACAAGTGAGTTTAATTCAATATGGATTTGGGGCCACTGGCTGGCTTGGGGGCCTGGCGGGGGGCCTGGTGGGGATGGGGGGCATGTTGGGCCTGGTGGGGGGCATGGCGGGGGGCCTGGCGGGGATGGGGGGCATGTTGGGCCTGGCGGGGGGCCTGGCGGGGGGCCTGGCGGGGATGGGGGGCATGTTGGGCCTGGCGGGGGGCCTGGCGGGGATGGGGGGCATGTTGGGCCTGGCGGGGGGCATGGCGGGGGGCCTGGCGGGGATGGGGGGCATGTTGGGCCACTGGAAAGGAAAATGCTGAGAAACTTGAACGTGGTATTTCTCCCTCCCTGTACGTGTCACATAGGTCCGCGCCCATGAGAAGATCGGGATTTGGCGTGCCATCGCCAAGGAAGTCCGGGCCCTGGGGGTCCACCATCGACGGGGCACCCACTGCCGCAAGAGGTGGGAGGACATCCGCCGCGGGACCAAGAAGACCGCCGAGTCTCTGCTGGGGATGGCCTCCCAACGTAGGCGGGGTGCCTGCCGTCAACTGAGCCCCCTGATGTTCCGGATCCTGGCGGTGGCCTACCCTGAATTGGATGGGCGCGTGAGGGCAGCACAGCAGACACAAGGGGGTGAGTACAAGCATTATCTACTCTGTTGTCGCGCAGTGGAGGTGTCTGGGTGGGGGAGGAGGGCTGGGGGTCCCCCTAGGCCAGGGCGATATCTGTAGGCTGGGCACCCCCGTAAGCCCCTGTGTCCCCAGCCACCACCCTCAGTAGTTTGTGAGTACAGCCATCCCTGGGCCGTGTCATCCATGGGTGCAGTTGTCAACTCTAGGCGTGTAGGGCATGTTCCACGGAATGCGTAGCGTACCCCAAGTGCGCAACTTAGTGCAGGGGGCATCTGTGTCTGTCATGTCCGCTAACTGTACCGGAGATCCATGTACTCAATATCCCTTTATTTCTCTCTCCCCCCCCCTTTTTGTTTGTCTTTCTGTGCTTGTGTGCATCAGCATCATCAGGCGGAGGAGAAGTGGCATCGGGGCAGGAGGGAGCTGCATCTCACATGGCCCAGGAGGGCCATGCCACAGAGTCAGACTGGACCAGTCAGACGGAGGGCGAGGGGAGCTCCACGACGGGGACGACTGGACCCTGCAGCGACACGGACACGTCCTCGGAAGGGGGCTCCCTTGCGGGGGTGGCACCATCCGTGCCCCCCGCCATTACAGGTACAGCCGCCACCCAGCGCACCATCTCCGCCCTCCCAGCAGCCCCTCAGCGTTCGCCCCGTGCCCGCTCTGCCAGGAAGCCGGGCATCTCCTTCGCCCCAGGCACCTCAGGCCCTGCCCCTGTTACCCCCCCTGCCCTCAGTGAGGAGGTCATTGACCTCCTCCGAACGCTCATTGTTGGGCAGACTACCCTTTTGAATGCCATCCAGGGGGTGGAGAGGGAGGTTCATCGCAGCAATGCGTACCTGGAGGGCATTCATTCGGGTCAGGCTGCCCATCAGCGATCGTTCCAGGCTCTGGCCTCAGCACTGACGGCAGCCATTGTCCCTGTCTCCTGCCTGCCTCTACTAACTCCCTCCTCCCAGTCTCCTGTTCCTCTGCCTGTCCCACCCACACCATCAGACCAGCCTGTACACACCTCAACACCCAAGAGAAGCTTATCCAAACATAAGCACCACAGATCACGCAGACATTCACACACGCAACATTCCGATGCAGACATGCCAACAGTCACTACCACCTCTGTGACCCCCACCTCCTCGTCTCCCTCCTCCCTCCCTGTGACGTCTACACTCACACCTCCATTCACCTCACCATCAGCCAGTGTTTCCATCACCAGCACACCCTCCACTCCAGTCCGCACACGTGCAGTCACCACCCCCACTGCCATTTACACGTCCCCTGTGTCCTCTCCCACTGTGTCTGTCACCCCCTCTTCCACACCACACAAACGCAGCCACCCACCCACCCAACAGCCATCCACCTCACGACAGCCTATCCCTCCTGCACCTGCACCCAAAGACAGCAAACGTGACTCACCTACAACCACATCCTCTCCCTCCACTCCCATTCCCACTGTACCTACCACTCTCCATTGTCCCAAGAAGCTCTTCCTCGCCACTACTAACTTCTTTCCTGACCCTGAGCCCCCCCCTCCTTCTCGTCGGGGTAAGAAGAGCACCTCAGCCACCACCAGCCCTGCAGCCCCCTTGACAAGGGTGCAGGGGTATTGGAGCCCGCCAGCCCGCATGTCTGGATCTTCGCCCAGCAGCAAGGGGACAGCCAGCCCACCCCCTGGGAAGAGGAGCAGAAGGCGGAAGGGTCGCCGCAGGAGCCCGCCTTCTACATCCCCCCCGGACACCACCCAGAGACAGTCACCAGCCACAGCTCCAAAGGGAGGAAAGGGCCACAGGCCCACGACTAAGGAGGGCAAGGGCAGCAAGTCAGAGAGGTCAGGCAGCAGGCCTGCTGCCCAGGAGGAGCCCACAACCCCCATAGCCGCTGCCCCGGGAGGAACCGGCACAGCTGCCCCGGGAGAGCCCACCACCCCCATAGCCGCTGCCCAGGGAGGACCCAGCCCAGCTGGCCAGGAGGGCCCCACCACCCACAGCCCAGGTGGGCAGTGAAGGAGCACCATCCCCGCTGCCCAGGAGGGCACCACCAGGCAATTAGCAGTTGGCCATAGACCGTCCGCCGTCTCAAGAACCGCTGAACTGGGCCCCGCCGTCTCAAGAACCGCTGAACTGGGCCCTTCAGGGCAAGAACCGCTGAACTGGGCCCTTCAGGGCAAGAACCGCTGAACTGGGCCCCGCCGTCTCAAGCACCGCTCCGCTGGGCCCCGCCGTCTCACGCACCGCTCCGCTGGGCCCCGCCGTCTCAAGAACCGCTGAACTGGGCCCTTCAAGGCAAGGAGCGCTGAACTGGGCCCCGCTGTCTCAAGAACCGCTGAACTGGGCCCTTCAGGGCAAGAACCGCTGAACTGGGCCCCTCCGTCTCAAGAACCGCTGAACTGGGCCCTTCAGGGCAAGGACCGCTGAACTGGGCCCTACAAGGCAAGGAGCGCTGAACTGGGCCCCGCCGTCTCAAGAACCGCTGAACTGGGCCCTTCAGGGCAAGGACCGCTGAACTGGGCCCTACAAGGCAAGGAGCGCTGAACTGGGCCCTTCAGGGCAAGGACCGCTGAACTGGGCCCTACAAGGCAAGGAGCGCTGAACTGGGCCCTTCAAGGCAAGGAGCGCTGAACTGGGCCCCGCCGTCTCAAGAACCGCTGAACTGGGCCCTTCAGGGCAAGAACCGCTGGCCCTTTGGCAGACGTGGCAGGGCAGGATCTATCTCGGGCAGGGCTGCAGGATGTCCTCTGGCCAACTTGCCTCCTCCAGTGGCAGTGGGGTCTGTTATGGACTGTATGGACTGTGGCTTTGCTCTCCCCAGGATGGCCCAGTGGGCAGGCCACCCACTGTATGGACTGTATGGACTGTGGCTTTGCTCTCCCCAGGATGGCCCAGTGGGCAGGCCACCCACTGTATGGACTGTATGGACTGTGGCTTTGCTCTCCCCAGGATGGCCCAGTGGGCAGGCCACCCACTGTATGGACTGTATGGACTGTGGCTTTGCTCTCCCCAGGATGGCCCAGTGGGCAGGCCACCCACTGTATGGACTGTATGGACTGTGGCTTTGCTCTCCCCAGGATGGCCCAGTGGGCAGGCCACCCACTGTATGGACTGTTTGGACTGTGGCTTTGCTATCCCCAGGATGGCCCAGTGGGCAGGCCACCCACTGTATGGACTGTTTGGACTGTGGCTTTGCTCTCCCCAGGATGGCCCAGTGGTCATGGAGTCCCCTCGTGGATCTGGCGTCGTGTACTCAAGTGGCTGAGGTGCCCCCCCTTCCCTTCCCCCTGAGGTGCCTGTCCTATTTTCTTTCTGATGCCCCTGCAGTGTTCTCTCCGTGGAGTTCTTGTCGTGGGACTGGGCCTTGCCCCTTTGCACAGGACCCCTGTGATCCACGGACAGTGGTTGGACTACATTTAGTAGCTGAATATATTTTGTACATAGTTTATTTATTAATTAATTGGGATTACTGGTGTACATATTTCAATATATATGGCCGTTTATGATCTCTTCTTTTGGTCTTTGCATTATTTCGGAGGGGGGTGGTTTGTGGGTTGTGACAGTGATCTGTGGGAATGCATTGATGTGTGTGTTGTAGTGGGTGTGGGTGGGTGGGTGTGTGCCAGTAATCTTTTCCCTCCCCTGTGTCGTAGGTGCAGTACTCACCGATGTCTTCCGCGCCGCCGGGCGTGCTCCTGGTATATGAGCAGGAATAGGAGTGCGGGGATGACCTGCAACTCTGGCTCCATACTGCCGGAATCTCGCGTGGAGTGCGTAGAGGTGAGCGTTTTCCCGTTCGTAGTCTGTTTCCGCCGTGTTCTTATCGGCGGTGCTCCCGCCCCGGAAAAGGTGGCAGATTGGTGGGTCGTAATAGGGTGGGCGGTACATTGTCTGCCGCCGGGCTGTTGGCGGGAACCGCCGCGCTGTTTGTTTGTACCGCTGTGGCGGTGGGAGTGTTAAGTTGGCGGGCTGTGTTGGTGGTTCCCGCCAGGGTCAGAATTGCATATTTTAGACCGCCGGCCTGTTGGCGGCTTGGCCGCCGCTTTATCACCGACCGCCAGGGTCAGAATGAGGGCCTACATCTTATTGACTGAGTCTGAGAGCGGGATACCCTGTGAATAAGCCTAGTAGTTTCCATTCCCTGGATGTTGCTGCATGTGAATGGGTAATAACAGAACACTTGCTACAGAGGCGTTAGTAGCTCGGATAGTGGCCTGACAACTAGTGTGTCCACCTCAAGGGGGACCAGTGTTATTGCTTTTTGAGTGTTCTTTGCCTTTGCATGTGTGGAATTAGAATTAAAATTCTTCTTTTATACAAAATAATGAAATACAAAATAAGTATTTGATGAGATGTTGATTTATTGTGTCTGCTGCTTTAACATTGAGTTATGAGTCGTGCTCACTGATCTGTATCTACAGTTCCCTCCGAGGGAGCCTTGACTGTTCGAGCGATGCTACCTAACGGACAGTCAGGTGCAGGAGGGGGCGCTTTACCCAGTTGAGTGGGATTCACAGTTGGGTGGGTCCTGGGACATCAGAAGTAAAAGGCCTCAACCACCTAGATTGGGCTCAGTAACTCCTGCTTGGCCATGGCCCTCTGAACGGGGTTCTGATGGCCTACACGAGCCCTCTAGAGGTGCAAATTTGTACATATGGCCTTAAATTATATTCCCACGCTGATGACACACAACTGCTTCTTAGAGACTGAGTGTACTCAGAATCTCTGGCAACTAAACCCTCAAGCCAGTTTATTTTAGTCCCCCTCTGTCCCATTCCCATCAGTTCAATAAAAAGCCCAGGCATCAAACGTGATATCCAGCTTCACATGGACAGGCAAGAATCATCAGTAGTCTCTTCCTGAACGTTTTCATGCAAAAACTTCGCCCAAGTTTATATCATAGGAAGGACTGGACATTTACTGACAGAGAGAATAGAAGCATGCTCTATATGTTCAAATTAAGGTGCCAAGAAGTTTACAGTGCCTTGACCCTTGGTGTGAGGAAGGAAAATGCCCAGTTCCTCCTCTGTGTGATCAAGTGGCAGCAACGTATATATACATATATTTTTTTAAAACTCATTGATTAAAATAGTATACCATAAGAAAGTATGGATTTGAAATAGATGTGGAATGTGTGGAACGGCGAGTTCTGTCAAATGTCTTCTTAAGACTTTTTACATACGTTAATGTTTATATTCATATGTATCAAAGAACGGCATATAATTTGTTGACATTCCTTGATCCACTGCCAGAGGTGCGAAGTGATGAAAATTCAAGACCATCTGGGTACACAATGGATTCTAAATGGACATTGTTGATTGTCAAAAGTAAGTAGTCTTCACTTACAAAGTATTATCCTATTGAGAAAAGTAGCTCATTTAGAACTCGGAGAAGCATATTACAAGCAGCTGGGGCTGCAGAGGACCCATTTGCATGTGATGCAGCGGAGACCAGTCTGGCATATTTAAAGTTCCTCGCTGTGTGGCATGGAAATTTTGGCAAACGTTCAGTTTCACTTAAAGTGTTGATGCTAGCTGGATCGCCCGTTGGGGTCCAGTTGGTATTTTTTATTCTATGAAAACGAAGTCCCACAGCCGAGGTTTTATGTTTGTGAAACAAAAGGTGTCTTTGACTGGTGAGGAGATTTCTACCAGGGCCTAGGGACATGGAGGATGTATATTTGCTGTTCTCGAACGTCTTGTCTTGCATGACAGTGATACAAAGACAACACCAGTGTCAGAAGGTCCATCTTAATAGGGAAGAGCATCTGATGCTTTGTAGCTGGCAGTCCTGCAGGATATGCCCGCAGGCTATGGGGTTCTGATGGCAAAGATGCTCATTAAAATGAAAGATGTAAGGAAAACAATAAAGCTTACTGAAGACACTCCTGTGCAGTGTTCTTTGTTTTTTGGGCGCTACCACAATATTCATGTCTTTCACATATGGCTTCAGTGCCAGTGGACAGTGGCTAATTGTTCCCTTGATTGAGAGTTGCATTTTTGTACATCTGGATTGTCCTGCAGCATTCAAAGTCAGCACCAGCTAGCAAGGCTAGGTTTCTCTGAAGAACTTTAATGAAAGTCAACCCTCATGATGTCATGAGATCACCTCAGTGAAAATTGGGCTGTACTAATTGTTTAAATGAAAGGAGATTACCTTTTTGAAACTTGTTCAGTATTTTACTGCTAAATATAGGTTGAAAAAGGAAATTAAAGATACAGGAACTAAATCAGTCAAAAGTCACTTGGCCTTACAAAAATGCCCATACATATGGAAAGTTCTGAGCTGCTTTATTTCAGTCCTGCAATAAGGTGAGAGTATGAATTTTAAACGTGTAAGAAGCACAGATCATACAACTCTAATGAATCCATTGTATTTTTTTAAACTGGATTACCTATAGGCTGTGAATATGGAATTTGTAACTGTTGCTTACAGGTGTTAGCGAATTGGGATTTTCAATACAAACGACACTTTTAAAACAAGTCTTTCCTGTCTTGATGAAGAAAACCAGGCTTTTCAAGTTCATCTTTGTAGGTAAAAGTGAAAATAAATGTTTGCTTCAAATGTAGATACAGTTGACTTGGCCTGCACATAGCCATGAGTTGACCATCTGGTCTAACTCAATGTTGATTTTGGGTATGTTTATTATCGATAAGCCGCTAATAGAAAAGTTCTGTTTTCAGTTGTTTCTGAAGAGGAGCTGGTTGGGTTTTGCCCCTATGTCTTGTAGTAGAGTGGTCCACAACTTTGTGCCTGCGGGTCAAAGAATCTGCTTCCACACTATGAGGGTCATTCTGACCCTGGCGGCCGGTGGCCGCCAGGGCCACCGACCACGGGAGCACCGCCAACAGGCTGGCGGTGCTCCAATGAGCATTCTGACCGTGGCGGTTCAGCCGCGGTCAGAAGCGGAAAGTCAGCGGTCTCCCGCTGACTTTCCGCTGCTCTTTGGAATCCTCCATGGCTGCGGAGCGCGCTCCGCAGCCATGAGGATTCTGACCCCCCCTACCGCCATCCAGTTCATGGCGGGAAAGCCGCCATGAACAGGATGGCGGTAGGGGGGGGGGTCGCGGGGCCCCTGGGGGCCCCTGCCGTGCCCATGCCAATGGCATGGGCACGGCAGGGGCCCCCGTAAGAGGGCCCCGAAAAGTATTTCAGTGTCTGCCTTGCAGACACTGAAATACGCGACGGGTGCCACTGCACCCGTCGCACCTTCCCACTCCGCCGGCTCGATTACGAGCCGGCATCCTCGTGGGAAGGTCGTTTTCCCCTGGGCTGGCGGGCGGTTTTACTGGAACCGCCCGCCAGCCCAGGGGAAAACTCGTAATACCCGCCGCGGTCTTTTGACCGCGGCGCGGTAATTTGGAGGGCGGGATCCTGGCGGGCGGCCTCCGCCGCCCGCCAGGGTCATAATGAGGCCCTATATATTTATGTATTATGGTTAGCAGATTTGTTGAAAGAAGGTTCCCGTGTTTAACAATGTATTGCTGGCTTCGGCATGTAACTTGTGCCCTTGAATCTGAATTTTCTGTGTAGGGTGCTCTGAATTCTGGATGCAATTCAAAATTACTTCAAGGGCCAGTGGAAAGCTTCCAGGAACCTGGCCCTATTTCTTCTAACTAAGACCTAGACTTGCTGCTTGCTTTTGTATGAACGGTGATGAGTCAGAAAACTTGCAGCCATGAAGATCACACAACAGCTGTCAGAGCTGGCTATAAGGTGTGCTCTGAAATGCTGCACCAGGTCTCATTGAATAAGTGTTCAGATTTTGCGGAGTAGTGATGCCTTCAGTGGTTGAATTATTAATTGCAATCAAAAATTACTTCTAGGTTCCTCAGGGTTTTATAATGTTTCAGGGCTATTACCAGTAGAAGAGACAATGTCAATGGTATCTATGAGCATCTCATTCTGCAAAAGAGTAGGGTTTAAATTTTGTCTTCAACGCGGACAAAAAAGTTATTCCTTCTTCCAGTGATAAATGTGCTTAAAACAGTCCAACAGTCTTTGATTGCTTTTAGGCAGCTGTCTATATACATTGCAAATCATATTTTGTTCAGTTCCAGTCTGCACATGCACGTGATAAAGAGTCGGGCTGATGATGAGGAGTACTCTGGCAAAATCAATGCGGTCTTTCTGTTGAGCTCCACAGACACATTTATTATTATTTGGTTCTTATTGTCAAGGTCCCAATATCAAATTATAATTAAAATAAAGTTGATATTTGGGCAAGAGCAGCTATAATGTAGATGTTAATTCAAAATGATTAGGCACTCATTGCTGTTCTACTCCACCCATAAAATGCCCCAAGGCATAGAAATGCATGTCTGCAGAAGAGGGGAGACTGTACGTCAAAGTCTTTCAAGTTGTTTAATGCTCTAATATGATGAGCAAGTAGAAAAAAAAAAAAAGAAGAAAAATCAACACGTCTGCTCGGTTGATATGGAAAATGCTACGTACCCAGCAGACATCTGTTTGTGGCATGTAGTGCTGTAGATTCACATGCTTTGCATAAGTCCGCCATCTAGTGTTGGGCTCAGAGTGTTACAAGTTCTTTTTCTTTGAAGAATGCTTTCAAGTCATGGGATCGAGCAACTCCTACTCTCGGTGATACTGAGCATGGGCATCTAGTGCTTTGTTAGATTGATTTCTCGCAGGAGGGTAAAGTAAAGAGTGTATAAGTATTTAGGAGATATATAGTAAAGAAGATGAGATCTCCATGCAATGTATATCCATATTTACAATATGTAATACTACAACAACCACAGGCTTCTGGGGAGCAGGAAGGGTGCATGTGAATCTACAGCACTACATGCCACAAATAGATGTCTACTGTATTAGTAACATTTTCCGTTCAATGGCATGTGTAGCTGTAGATTCATATGCTTTGCATAGACTCTAAAGCAGTCCCCTCCCTAAAATAAGCTGTAGCTAGCCTGTAGGAGTTGGAGTAGTTTGAAATAGTGTTTTAAGCACTGCCTGTCCAACATTTGCTTGTTGGGGAGATATTACATCCACACAGTAGTGTTTAGTAAATGTGTGTGGTGAAGCCCATGTGGCAGCTTTACATATGTCTGCCATTGGTATACTTCCTAAGAATGGCATTGAAGCTCCCTTCTTTCTAATGGAGTGTGCTTTTGGGTTACTGGTAATTGTCTTAATTTTAACATAGCATGTTTGAACACAGTTTGCTATCCATCTGGCTAATTCATTTTTTAAAATAGGATTACCTTTGTGAGGTTCTGAGAATGTCACAAGAGTTGCTTGGATTTTCTGAAATGTTTTGTTTTATCTATATAGTACATGAGGGCTTTTAACATCAAGGGTGTGAAGAGCTCTCTCAGTCACTGAATCTGGCTGTGGAAAGAAAACTGGCAATTCAACTGACTGATTGGTAAGAAAAAGGTGAAACTATCTCTGGTAGGAATTTTGGACTTTTTCTAAGAACTAATTTGTCTTTATGGATTTGAAAGAAAAGTTCTTCTAAAGTGAATGCTTGAATTTCGCAAACTCTTCTGAAAGAAGTAATTGCTACTAAAAAAGCAACTTTCCATGATAGAAACTGTAGAGTACATGAATGCATGGGTTCAAATGGTGGCCCGTAAGTCTTGTGAGTACAATATTAGGATTCCATACAGGGGTTGCAGGAACCCTAGGTGAAATAATTCTTTTAAGACCTTCCAAAAAAGGTTTTCTAACAGGAATCCTGAACAGGGAATTATGTTGTCTATTTTGGAGGTAAGCAGTATTCGCTGTTAAATGAATCCTAATAGAGGAATATGCCAAATTTGCTTTTTGTAAGTGTAACAAATAAACAATATCCTGTACTGAAGCTTTAAGTGGATCAATATTTTGGGGTTGATGGGGTTGACAATAGTTGACAAAACGCTTTCATTTAGCTGCATAACACTGTCTAGTTGTGGGTTTGCGTGCTTCCTTTAGAATATCCATACATTCAGATGGAATTTCTAAATAGCCAAACTCTGACTTCGGGAGCCAAATCACCAGGTTGAGTATGTTGGGATTTGGATGTCGGATTTGGCCTCTCCTTTGAGTTAACAAATCTGGTCTGAGTGGTAGTTTTTGATGTGGTATTACGGACAGGTCCAATAGTGTTGTGTACCAATGTTGATGTACCAATGTGGGAGCTATGAGAACATGGTGAATGAGGTTTGTTTCATCTTTATCAGATATAGAATTAGGGGGAGAGGTGGAAAAGCATAAGCAAATATCCCTGACCAATTGATTCATAGAGCATTGCCTTTGGATTGAGGATATGGGTACCTGGATGCGAAGCGTTGGCATTTTGCGTATTCTTTTGTGGTGAAAAGGTCTATGTCTGGGGTTCCCCAGATCTGGAAGTATTGTTGAATCACTTGTGGGTGAATTTCCCATTTGTGGACTTGTTGCTGTGTCCTACTTAAGAGGTCTGCTAGTTGCCAGTAATTGAATCTGGTTGTGAATTGCCCATTTCCAAATTGTCTATGCTAAGAGGGATAATTGAAATGAGTGTTTCCCCTGCCCCTCCCCCCTTCCTCCTCCCCCTTTCCTTCCCCCTCCCCCCCCCAACCATTTTGCAGATAATACATTGTGGTCATATTGTCTGTCCTTATTAACACTATCTTGTGTGTGATTTGTGTCTGAAAAGCTTTGAGTGCTAAGAATACTGCTAGTAATTGTAAGTTGTTTATATGATATGTCTGTTGAATTGTCTTTGTATAGTGAGGTTGTTGAGATGAGCTCCCCAACCTATCATCGATGCATCTGTTGCGATTGTGGTCTGAGGTACAGGGTCCTGAAAGGGTCGCCCCTTTCCTCTGATAGGTTGGAGTAATTCCACCATTGCAGAGTGCGGTTGGTATGGAGGTCCAACAACACTAGCTCCAGAATTTGACCCAGTGCCTGAAACCATTGTTAAGAAAGACACTGCTGGAGTGGTTGCATGTGTAGTCTTGCAGTGGGTACTATTGCTATGCATGAAGCCATGATTCCCAAAAGTTTCATCACCAACTTTACTGTATAATTGTTGTTGTATTGTAGTTGAGATATGAGATTGTGAAATGCTTGAATCCTCATTGGGTTTGGGTATGCTTATCCTGATTGAATTTTCAGAATTGCTCCCAGATACGATAGTATCTGTGATGGCTGCAGGCAAGTTTTTTGGTAACTGATCGGGAATCCTAGATTGAGTAGGATGGTATACTGAGTAAGTTGTTGACAAATTTGAATTGTACTGGATTATACACCAGTCGTCCAGATATTGGAAGACATGTATGTGTAGTCTTCTGAGGAATGCGGCAACCACTGCTAAGCATTTGGTGAACACCCTTGGTGCTGTTGTTACCCCAAACGGTAGCACCTAGAATTGATAGTGCTTTCCTGCTATAACAAATCATAGATACTTTCAATATGCTGGATGGATGGAAATGTGGAAATAAGCATCCTTGAAGTCTAATACGGTCATGTAATCCTGTTTTTGTAGTAGGGAAATTATGTCTTGCAGAGTGAACTATGAAAGCGTTCTGAAATTGGTCTCACAGCACTATCTTTCTTTGTTACGAGGAAGTATTGTGAATATACTCCTGATTCTTGTTGGGATATACGCACTATCTCTATGTGCCTTTGAGTAGTAGTGATTGTACCTCATGTTTTAATAAAGTGAGATGTTCCTGAGTAAGTCTGTGTGAACAAGGGGGGAATGTTTTCTGGAGTAGAGATGAGTTCTAGACAACAGCCATGTTGGATAATTGATAAAACCCCTTCATCTGTGGTGATGTCGTGCCATTGTGGGTAAAAATTTAGCAATCTTCCTCCCAACAGTCACTGTTTTGTTGAGTTGGAGGAGCCTCTGGGAGTGGCTGATTTACCTATTCCTCTATAATTAGATCCCTTGTAAGAGCCTCTGAATGAACCTCTGTTATGGAAGTGTGGCCATTGTTTTTATTATGAAGTGGATGGTTCTATGGTTGATGGTTTGAAACCACCTGTAAATTGTGGCCTACGAAAAGTGCACCTAGTGGGTCTGGTGTATAAGGCATACACGGCTTTAGCTTTCTGAGTCCTTTTTAAGCTTACCTATTGTGGTATCAACCTCAAGCCCAAATAAATGTTCTTTACTGAAGGGCATGTTTACTGTATCTCTGGCTTAAATCCTGAAGCTCTTAGCAACGCATGTCTCTTAATGATTATGCTTGTGTTGACTCCACTTGCTGCTGTATCAGCTGCATCTATGGTGCATCTAATTGCATTGTTAGAAATAGCCTATACTTATGCTATTTGTTGTCCCCTTTTTTGATGGGCCAGTGGAAGATACTGTAGCAAGTCCTCAATCTGATCCAAATAAGCTCTGTCATATCTTAATAGGAGTGTTTAGTAGTTTGCAATCCTCCAATGGTTAGCAGCCTGAGTGGCAACGCTTTTGCCTGCTGAATCAAACTTTCGACTTTCTTTGTCTGGAGGAGAAGCATCTCTTGTACACTGGCTATTGGTATGTTTTCTTGCTGCACTTACCACTATGGAGTCAGGTGGTAATTGTACCCTAATAAATACTGGATCAGAGGGGGCGTGGCACCAGCTTCAAGATGGCGGTCGCACTCTAGGAGCGCTCTGGACCCCTCCATCATCCGCCGGCGAGAGGCCTACTGTCCTGGTGCCCCACTGCTCGCCCGCAGACCCCCGGGCGCGGGGAAGGTGAAGGGGGGGCCGGGGACCCGATCCCCTGCTGTGGACGATGCAGCGGAGCCACGGACGGGCTTTGCTGCCTGAGGCTGTCGCGGCAGGCCTTCTTGCGGCCTTGTGGACGAGGCGGGCCACAGCGGAGTCTTGGAGGCCGGTGAGAGCGGCTGCGCTTTCGGAGGAGGTGCGCCAGGGCGGCGCTGCTAGGCTGGTGAGTGCGCCACACTGGCAGCGAAGGAAAGACTTAGTGATTTGGACCCCCCAGGCCGCGCCCTGTGGTCCATGCTGCGGCATGGGGTGGGGAGGAGCGACGGGAAGAGGAGTTGGCGCTTCCCCGAGATCAAGCCCCCCCCCCAAAGAAATAGCCACGGTGGAGGAAGCGCTGCGGACCCCCAACCCGGCCGGGCCTAGACTGGGCCTAGACTGAGGGCCAGTTGTCGATCCTTGGTCCGGGGGTGCCCGGGTGGAGACAGAGAGCCGAGGCGCCCGGGGTGGACATCGCTGGGGCCCCGTTGATCGGGACAGCAGTGGCGGTGAAGGAAACAGGGCCCCACAGAAGTGAAGACTGTTGAAGTTGTTGAAGGTCCGACGGCAGCAGGCTGATTGGGCTGGACGCTGGCAATATGGAGCCCGGGGCGGACGTCGACACGGTCGTGGCCCTTCTGGAAGCTGTGGCGGCGGGGGACATGAGCTAGACGGGGCCCCATGAAGGTGATGGCTGGTCTGTGAGGGGCTGGCAGCAGTAGACTGATTGGGCTGGACGCGCCCGGTGGGGAACCTCCGTGGACCTGAGGCAACCTGGGACCCCTGGCTCGCTTCACCGACCCCCATCCCCACCCCCCGGAGAGACGGAGGTCGGGCGCAGGGGGCGGTTGTCTGGGTGTGGAGACAGAGGCCCTTGGAGGAGTCGTGTGGACCGGGGGGTGGGGGGTGTTTGGTCAGGGTGGCACCCCGGTGAGAGGTGGGCGGGCCAACTCTCGGATCAGACCACGGAGCGATGAACAACCGGTGAGCTCAGATTGGTGGTCAGGTGTGAATGGGCACTGGACTGCAGCTGTGGAGACAACGATCTGGGGCTGAGCTGGCGCTTCACGAGAGATAAGAGCTGTGACCTGCCCACCGGCCCAGAGATACCCTCCGGGGCTGGAGTGTGCAGCTGGAGACCCTGTTTGGGGCTCCCTTGAGACCACATGGGTGGAGGGCGGTTGGCGATACCGGCATTGCCCTGACCACACACCTGAGATGGGGAGAGACAAAGCGGCCAAGCAGCAGCTGGCATCGCAGCAGCATATAGACCAATTTACTAAGCAAGGATCTTCTCGGGGAATGCGAGAGCAGGAGGTGGAGACTGCGGCCAGGGGAGTGAACACGATTCTACAAGCTATCCAGACCTCGCAGTTGGCAGTAGAAGCCAAGGTCGGTGAAGTGAAGGAGGATGTGGGCCTCCTGCGTCAGGACCTACAAAAGGCGGTAAGCCGCATCAAGGAGGTTGAGGACCGGGTCTCTCAGGCTGAGGACGAGATTGCGTACCTTAAGGTTAGGGTTACCCAGCTGCAGACCTGTGCCGGTGAACTGCACCACAGAACAGAAGATGCCGAAAACCGCTCCAGGCATAATAATTTGCGATTTGTGGGCTTTCCGGAGGGAATGGAGACAAGCTCTGCGATTGAATTCTTGGAGTGTTGGATTCGATCGTGGGCCCCGGAACTGCGTCTCTCCCCGTGGTTTGCCATAGAGCGCGCCCATAGGGCTCCGATGCCGCGGCCGCCGCTGGGTGGCAGATGATAGCATGATTCTTCAACTTCAAAGACCGGGATGTAGTCCTTTGAGAGGCTAGGGCCCAGTCGGATCTCCGCTGGGACAACCATAGGATCCTGATATTCCCAGACTATACTGTGAGGTGCAGGCCAGGCGCTGCTCATACGAGGGAGTCAAACAGAAGCTGCGGGCAATGCAAATGACATACATGCTACTCTTTCCTCCACAGCTCAAAGGCATGATGGATGGGAAATCCTTCTTTGACTCGCCAGAGGCTGCATGAGAATGGCTTACGGAAGAGCGCTGTGTGACTCGAGGGGGGCCCCCTGAGCCGCGGAGCGGTTTGCCGGCGATGGGCCGGGCTGACCCCCACCAGGGGAGGTGGGGGGCCCCAGGCACACCCGGCCCCATCGGAGAGGGAGGAGCGTTCCTCGTGGAGATTCAGCAGAGGATGTACGGCCGGACCGGGCCCCTGCTGGATGAGGGGCTGTGCCAGATGGCCCTGAGGAGAAGAGGCCGACTCGAGACGTGGAGGGGGAGCACCTGAGCCAATCTCCCTTGCTCTCCTGACTCTGATTCCTGGTGCTGTAAGTATTTGGGAGAGTTCGAGCGAGCACTCCCCCCTGGAGGCGAGGGACAGTGATTGGCCGCATTGCAGAACTCTGACTCAAATGGAGGGGTCCACCATTCCACATTCACTGTAGACATTCTGTATCTACTGTTTGGGGCAACAGATGTTTCTGGGGTGGAAGTATGGGGAGGGGGCAGTTGGGGGGAGTTCAGGTGTTGTTTAGCGTTTTTTTGCTAAGGTTGACTCAGTGTTTCATTTTTCAGGGTTGGCTTGATAGGTCACAATGGAAATGTCTGGTGGGAGCATGGGGTGCACTGTCCTTGCTCTTTTGCTTATGTCCGAGTCTGCAAAGCGAGTATTATCCTGGAATGTAAACGGACTCCTGGATAAAATCAAACGGTCAGCGGTGTTTAGCACCCTCTGTCGTTTCACACCGTCTGTGGTCCTGTTGCAGGAGTCCCACCTACTTGGCACTCGATGCCCCATGCTGCTGAGAGGGGGGTATGACAGGGTCTATCATGCGGGCTTTTCCAGGGGCTCACGGGGTACGGCCATTTTAGTGCACCGTTCTCTATCCATGGTGGTGGCTATCTCTCACTCGGACCCCCAGGGCCGGTATGTGGTGATCTCTGGGCTGGTGGGAGGGTGCCCCATCAACATCCTTATTGTGAATGCCCCCCGGGAGCACTACAAAGTCTTCTTATGACCCTTAGGGATGTGGTGGCGGGGCTTCCCCCAGGACTGACTATTTTGGGAGGAGACTTTAACTCAATGCTGAACCCAGAGTTAGACATTATGGGACCGTTGTCCTCGAGTCGGGCTGCCAGAGCATCAGGGCTGCTTAATTGGGTGGAACGTCTGGCGGACATGGCATCCCCGTTTGCGGCGGTACACCCACACATCGGCAGCACATCACACTCACGCCAGGATAGACCTCTTTCTTGTTCTAGCCCTCGACGTACCTCGGGTCACAGGGTGGAAATGCTCCCACACGTGGTCTCGGATCATGCGCCACTCTTGCTTCGACTGGATGACGTTGATGCGGGTCGGCGCCCAATGTGGCAGCTTAATGCGTGGTTTCTTCAGGATGGCGACTATGCTCAGGCCATAGGAGAATGCCTGTCAGAATATTTCTCTGTTAACCTCGGTTCGGTGTCGTCCCCGGGTACACTTCGGGCTGCCTGTGAAGCTACCCTTTGGGGGCATGCCAAATACCTTCTTCGTGAGGGAGCAAGCGTGTAGTTAGGCGGTGTCAGTGTGGGAGGCCCAAGCGGTACGCCTGGAGGGCTGACTCGCGGAGGCTGACAGTGAGGTAATCACAAGGCAGCTCATCCTGACTCGGCAGGAGATTAAGCACGCTAGTCTTGAGACAGCAAGGCATGTGTGGCGAGCTTCCGTGGCCCGGGTTTATGGGTGGGGAGACAAAAACGGCAAGCTTCTGCATTGACTGGCAACTGGCCCGATGGCGGGGAGGATCGTTCTGGAGGTCATTGATGAGTCGGGGTGATCTCCAGGTCGCCTTGCGATATTGCGCAGAGCTTTGCCACCTATTATGCGAGATTGTAGGAGGAGCACCCCAGACCTCTGGCGGAGAGGGACGACCCCCTATTATATGAGGTGTCCTTTCCGAAGATTCCGGTGACCGACAGACGGGACTTGGATGAGCCGTTGGGTGTTGAGGAAATTGGAGCTACCATCTCAGAGGTAGCGGCGGGTAAGACTCTAGGTCCTGACGGGTTCCCGGCTGAGCTCCATAGTAAGTTTAGAGATGTGCTTGCCCCACACCTGCTAGCCATGTTTGAGAAGGCACAAAGGACTGGGGGGTTCCCGCCGGGGCTTAACCAGGCAACTATTGAAGTAATTCCCAAGACGAAGCCTCCATCGCAGAGCTGCTCAGAGTATCGACCCATCTCACTCCTCAACACAGAGATTAAGATTTTTTCTAAAGTTCTAGCGACCAGGTTGAGAAAGGTGTTGCCCTCACTAATACATTTTGGACCAGTTTGGATTTATGCTGAATAGGAGTACTAGGCATTGTATCAGACGGCTGCACGTAGCTCTGGCTAACAAAGCCCTCTTGGCCCCCCCCCACTGGCACTCCTTCTCGTGGATTTCTAGAAGGCGTTCGATATGGTGGATTGGTCCTATCTCCGAGGGGGTGCTGGAGAGGGTTGGGTTCGGCCCGCGATTTCAGGCGTTGATGAAGTTCCTCTATTCTAACCCTACAGCCCGAGTGCAGGTGAATGGGGTGGTCGGATTCGCTCCCCATCCGGAGGGGGACTCGTCAGGGCTGCCCTCTCTCTCCGCACTGGCGATGGAGTTGTTGGTGAGGCTGATAAGGGAGGATCCCTTGATTGATGGGTTGGCCTGGCCAACTGGGCAGGAAGATCGCATTGCGCTGTATGCAAATGATGTACTGGTGTTTTTAGCAAACCAGTCTGGAAGCGGGCCACGGGTGTTGCAGCTCTTAGGCCTGTTCGCGGAAGGGTCGGGTCTGGTACTAAATCCCGGTAAGTCTCTCCTGGTCCCGCTGAGCCCGGCCAGGGATAGCTATGATTGGCAGCGGGATATCCCCCTCTGCCGTAATAGCTTCCGGTACCTTGGGATACATGTAGCACTCTTGCCTGAGTTAGCGTGGTCCCTCAATGTGACACCCTTGACTCGGAGAGTCAAGGAACTCCAGCGCTGGTGGTCGCTCCCCCTCAACATTCTGGGCTGAACTGCGCTATATAAAATGATGGTGCTTCCTCGGCTCCTCTACGTGGTTCAACATTTTCTGCACCATATTCCTAGGAAGTGGTTTAGCGAGATGAAGGTGGTGGTGCGGCGGTTCTTATGTCATGGTTTGCACCCCCGGCTAGTGCTCCTTACCTGTCATGGGGATGTTTATGAAGGGGGATTGGGAATGTCGAACCTCTATCTATACTACTTAGCTATGCATTTATTGGTCATCCACGACTGGTTGGGAGGGGGATGGTCAGATCCAGCGTGTCAGCTAGAACTCTTGACGATGGGCTTCTCTGGCTTGCTTGGGAGGTTGTATGGTGACCTCCGGAAGTGAATCAGGTGGTGTTGGTGGGGTGCAGGGCTGCGCAGCGAATGATGGGGTGGTAGCGCCGCCTTACCCAGCAGACGCCGCTGTGGCAGGGACGGTGGCTATGGGAGGTCTCAGCACTTCGGGGATTTCATAAATGGGACCTTATAAGTATTTCCCAGCTGGGTGATGTTTGGACTGGCTCCCGCATGAGATCAATTCAGGAGCTCCAGGAGCAATTTGAGCTGCATGAGTCCCAATTTCATAAGTATCTGTAGAACCCCTTAGAAGCCAAAACTATGATAGGTGCCCTGGACAGAGGGGGAGTGTCACGCATCTACCGCTCATTAGTTAATAACATCACCCAAACACTTGACAAGCTCCGAGAGCGATGGGAGCAGTGGATGGGCCCGATCGACGATGGAGACTGGAGGGAAGCGTTGTTGGCCCCACGGTCTCTAATTATGACCTCCCGACTCCGAGTGGTACAGGTATACTTTCTTCACACAGCATACCTTACACCTCACAAGTTGCATAGAGTGGGCCTGCAGCCCCAGGTAGACTGTCCTCGTTGTGCAAGCCCCAACGCAGAATTCTTTCATATGGTATGGACTTGCCCCCATATAGCCTGTTACTGGAGGGCGGTGCTCTGAGAGATCGAGAGTTATACAGGTGGAAGTCGAAGTGGCTCCACTACTAGCTCTCCTAGGGGTGCTCAACAGGGTGGGTTGCAGTAGAGCACATCGGACATTCGTGGGGGTGGCCTGCTTGGTGGCCAAAAGGGGCATTGCAGTGAACTAGAAGGCCAAGGCCGCTCCTGCGATCGTAAAATGGCGTCAGGGAGTGGACTGGTATGCTCAGCAGGAGAAAGTGGTCTATGAAGCATGAGGGTGCCCAGCCAAATACACAAAGGTGTGGAGGAGCTGGGAGGGGGAAAGAAGCCTAGTTTCACCATAATGGGATGTGTGCAATCTGACAAGTGGGGCAGTGGCTCCTGCGTGTGCATTGGTGTATCATGCGTTGGATCTATATGGTGTATTATTTTACCTGTGCTGATTGTACCAGTGACCTATTGGACTGTTAAGCCATTTTACGTAAAACAAAAAAAAATGGTTTACCAAAAAATAAAAAAAATAAAGAATACTGGATCAGAGGGTGCACTATTTTTTTTTTTTTTTAAATCAACCCTGGGTGTAATGATTCTTGCTTTTACATGTTCTTTACAAAATGTCTCCAGCATGTCT
Source organism: Pleurodeles waltl (assembly GCF_031143425.1). Classification (NCBI taxonomy): domain Eukaryota; kingdom Metazoa; phylum Chordata; class Amphibia; order Caudata; family Salamandridae; genus Pleurodeles; species Pleurodeles waltl. Next base: position 487,250,999 of record NC_090449.1, read on the forward strand.
AAGCATGCCTGGAAGCATAGGGAGGTACTGGTACTCTTTAAGAGTAGATATTAAAGTATTAAATAGAAAATCATCCTCAATGGGATCTGTATGTAATTGTACCTTATGATACGCAGCTTCCCTGACTATAACTTGATTATAAGCAGTGGTATCTTCGGGGGAGATGGCTTCACTGGGTATAAATCTGGATCGTTAGGGAGAATGGGATTTATGTCCTATATATTCCATGGGTCTACCTCTTCTTGAGGTTCAGTTAAGTCATCTCTATGTGGTGATGCAGATGATTCCTGTGTAAAGAACTGTGTTGAATGTGTAGGTGAAGGTGGTAGTGGTGGGGTAGCAGGAAGAGAAGGAGAATGTGGTGGTGAAGGCTGAGGCTGTTATATTCCTTTTTGTTTCTCCTTCTGTTTAAATACTTTGATAGGTGGGGGCCCAGCGTCTAAAGTCTCTTGAAAAGTCAGTTTTCTTGTTATTGTTGGAGGAGGAGAGGCTATGATCCTTCCTGTTTCTTTGTGTACATGAATCTTACCCTGTTTAGGGTCCATAACACCCAATATAGGTTGTATCTCTGATGGCTCCTCAGTAGCTGGAGAATATTTAACACCAGCAATTTACGATTCCGAAGACTTGGATATGGAATGCTTTACTCAGACTGAAACAGTCTGTTCTGAAAGTGATGTTAATTTTTCGGCTCTGAGGAGAAAAAGTCTAATTTTGGTCTTGGTACCGAAACAGATGTGACAGGCTGTTTAGTATAGGCTGAATGCACTTTGGTCTTTTATTTTGGTGCCGAACCCGAGGGTTGGTCATCCAAAGGTAATTTTTGGGTCAGACCATGGCCCGAAGGCAGTGGAGGACCAAAGGCCAATGCAGGTGTCATTTTAATAGTCTTTGTTTGGTGCAACGGGGCTGGTGTACTCATCTACTGCGCTGGTGGGATGGATTGGCTTTCGACATCAGAATCTCGATCTGAATCTGCAATTGAGATGGCTACATGCTGTCCTAATTATTGCGCATGTTCCTCTCCAAAGATGTCTGGTGTGTGCTCTGACGACTTGGATGCCATCTCCATTCGACGCACCCTTCGATATGAAGAGTCTTTTTGGATTGAAACCGTCTATAAGCTTTGCAGTTTTATTCTCTGTGTTCCAGAGACAGGCAGAGATTGCACACCACATGCTGATCAGTGTAGGGAAATTTGGAGCAATAGCGAGGACAGAACCAAAACAGAGTCCATTCCATTAGCCTAACATTGTTCAACTACGTGTCGAAGTAGGCCCTGAAGGGGCGAGGTCGCCCCTATGGGCATGTAATCGACCCCAATGACTGCAATCAGATCGACTATGTGAGTGGAAAATGCAATTGAAACTATACCAACGTTTATAGAAAGTTAGAGGAAAGTTCCGAAGATACCGAACTCAGATGTACAGGAGCAAGAGGGAACACGTCCGAACCCAACTGCGGGAAAAGGACTCTATGGCTATGCACAGTATCACCGAGAGGAATTTCGTGACTCGAAAGCCTTCTTCGAAGAAAAAGAACTTGTAACACTCCAAGCCCAACACTAGATGGTGGACTTATGCAAAGCATGTGTATCTACAGCTACACATGCCATTGAACATTACAATACAGCTGGTTAATTAATGAACAAGTGAAAGTGAGAGGAGAAACACTGGTATGTATGAACAACAGGTCACAGTTTCACAACAATCTGGCTTCCTGCAAGTTGTTCCATTAACAGTGGAGATGCTATCACTAACAACACACGTTTTAGACTAATCTGATACATTGCATTAGTTGCTACTGATGTTTTAATAAGTCTTGAGCAATCTTCCAACCACTTTGTGTGTCAATGAAAATCTACGAGCCAGTAGCACATGGAAACATGATGATCTGCTGAACAGTGCTGACAGTAACCACTGACAAGATCATATGCTTTCTCCAAAATTAGGTGTTCTTTAGGTGGCACTCCCTGAAGACACTGTTGGCCAAATAGACTGTCACGATCAATCAATATTCTGACAATACCCTGGTCAAGGTGATCTCAGCGCAAACCACTAACTAACAAAGAGCCAGACTCACTCTCAGGCTAACAAGAGGCCTGCGACCCTTCACAAATCAACACAGTAAAGACAGAATTTGTTATCATCTGTATTGGAATAGACAAGCATGCATGAGATCTAGTTGACATCTAGGTCAGAATAATCAACATGACCCTTGAGGTGAAACCAAAAGTTATCCAATAGGCACTTACCCAGTGCCAGTAAGGAGTAAATTATTCATCCTTACTGGGGTTATCAACCTAACTGAGCTCAGTCAAGTTAAAGGGCAAAGAAACCTATTTTCCGGCTCTGTAAGTGTTTAAATTATCCATTATCTCATCTGAAATGGTTGGCAATGGTAAATGGGTTTCCAACCAAAAATATGAATCTCATAAGTGAGTAAAGTAGATCCACGAAGTGTCACTAACAAGCATTAGATGTGGTGCACTGGAACTGCCACTCTAACTCAGTCAAACTGAGTGTCTAAAATGAAGTACACAGTTATAAGTTAGCAAATGCAGAAGTCCTCTATAAACCAGTTTGTGTACAGGCTACTCGTGTCCAGAAAACAATCTCACTTTAAAGAAAGGACTGGTCTAAACCCAGTCTCCTAAATTCTAGTCACCTCTGATTGGAAAAACAACCATCTTCTTTCTTTCAGGAAAGCGCTCAAGCCCACCTACTCAGATTGGCCTTAAGCCACCAGCATATGTAGAAAGGATTAACAGAACACATTTTAAGCAACTTTGGTCTTTGAAGGTTCACTGTGTCCAGAATATTGGCTTTATCAGAAAGCATCGGACAGCAAGAAGGAACTACATAATGTGACTTGCAGTACAATTCTTACAACCACTGTATTTAAATTCTCTAGTAATCATTTGGCACAATAAACTCCCCCTTTTTAAATTATGTGCATTGCAACCATCTTGTCAGTTATGGTTGCTTATCCCTGGAGGTTCTCTCTGTAAAGGAACTCGAGACAGAGGTCTTTAGCAGAGGATCTCAGATGGCAGATGAAAGTACAAGCAAAGGACAAAACAACACATTTTGATAGAAGGCAGGGGCACTGTCCCTAATTTGTTCTAATACATAATTTGTTCTAGACATCAGTAAAATAATTATTATGAGATTTGGTACTTGAAAAAAATTAGGGGCGCATATACTGTGATAGTGAGATCACCAATACAGATTTAGAATACATTTTTCAGTGTGGTGATTCATTCCACACAATGATTGTTTCTGTGTGCTGTATAAAACACGGTGTTAATATACCAGACAAGGAAGAATAAAAGGCTGAGTCAGTCTTACTGGCATTCAAAGTTGTGCCCTGAAGTTTACTGTATAGACCACCAGTGAGTGCTTAACGTGTTGAGCCATACTGTCTAGTCATGTATAAAATATTAGTTTTTTCTATATATTAAATTATTTAGGAAGAGATGGGTGTTTCTCAGTGGGACTGTAGGTGCGCCAAATTGTGAAGACCAAATTTATCATGTAACAGGTATCTTACGAAAGTGTTGAGGTGGAAATAGTGCTTCTTGCTCATGTTCAGTAGAGGTGAAACACTGCTAGTCTTTTGGTAATGTGTGTGCTGGGTTACCGACCGTTTAATTCTTGCAAAGGCCAAGTCAGTGGACTCCAGCAGTAATGTTTATAGAAGAAGTGCTACCATCATTATCATAGAATGAAGAAACGGCACTGATCTTTGCTATATCCCACTATTTAAGCAGTGTATGAAAGCAGAAATCACAGTCTCCCGAGTTAGAGAACTTCCTAAGGTTAATGGATAATGCCCTCAAAAGCTGCCTTTAGGTAGGGTGCAGATATGCCATTTTGTTGTTCGTTCTTTTCATTGCTTTTAGATGGGCACCAGACCTGGAATGGCCACTTTCGCGCCGCTTTGATAGTGAAATGGTCTGCCATGACTCCAAGATGCCTTCAAGGCCTTCTTTTTCTGGAACACTTCTCCGAAGTGGGACTGATTTGTAAATTTTTTTGCCAGGACTGTTTTTTGGTTTACAGCGCAGGCCTCATGGGCACTTCCTTGTTGCATAGCCTGCACATGAGTAGGAAGACCTGTAACAGTGACACAGAACTTGGCGGACATGATGTTGTTTAAGAAGTTACAGACAAAAACTTGTTGTTTCAGAAGCTAAGTGCTACATTTCAAATGTGAAGCACAAAAGTCATCAGAAAGCGGATGAAAGAGCATTCCTTCACGTGGAAAATTCACCGCTGTGACAAAACAGCCAAAATAAACTTAGTACAATTAAACTATGAGAACTGCTAATTGTGCTAAAAATGAATATGCAGATTATTGATACTTAGCAAGGATTAAATAAAATCAACATATAAAGACAACTGAAAACTAATGCTGAGGCATTAGTAATTTGTTGCCATGATTTAAGGATAGAAGATTACCCCACAACCGCTCACTGGAATGGAAAGAGAAATGGGTTTTACAGGGCTTCATCTCACTTTAACAGTGACTTTATCAGATTCCCTGTAGTGCCCTGTCTTCTGCATCTCAATTAAAGGCAACACATTTCAGCCGACCAACTTGTGTAGATTGCAATCATCTAGCACAGAGAAGCTGTAAATGTCACCAACAATGCACTGCAGAGTTTCCATGATAGAATGGTCCCAGGTGGGAGCTGTCCCCAGCCAAAAGTGCCCCGCCAGGTGAAAGATGTGACAGCCATGGATGCAAATACTACTTTGTTCTTCCTTTAAGGGCTGTGGGTGCAGTCTAGGGATAAGATTCAAGCTGCGGCCGCTTCCTGAAAGACAAGAAGATAGACTCTCCTGTCAGAAGACGGGCATCAGTGACTGAGAGGATAACAAACCCTGGATCTATCGGACACCTGTGAGAGGAGTTGGCCTTGGAGACTCCGAGGTTCTGCAACCCATTTGACATGGACTAATGCATCATCATGAGAGGCTTGATGACATTCCACAGAATCAGAAGAAAAGTGCCAGCTGACCAGTCTGCACTACCCATTTAACTTTCCCCCTGCACACTAGCCATTGCAGTTCTGTGTGGTGTACCTGGGTTGATTTACCGGAGGTAGATATGTGGAATGTAAGAAGTCAATGAAACCTCTAATCATTTAGTGGGCATCAGTATCTTCCTTCCGTGAGTTCAAGAGAATGAAGTTTTCATATGAATCCATTATCCTTGAGATGTCTTCCATGCGTGCCCAGTGCTACAGAACTGTTTGAACCATCTTGCTATGACCTACACTTTCCTACTCATCACTGTTACAAGATTTGTACTCCCATGATGACACTCTGATCAGTGGGTGCCTCTAGTTCCCTGCATGCCCTTAACACCGTACATTTTGCCTGGTTCTTGCTAATATATATGCACATTACACAGAGAACAAACTTGGGTGCCAACTGTGAGGTGAGTTTCCTAGCACCCTCTTACCATCCAGAATAGAACAGCAACTAGCTACTGCCTAGCTAGATTACTACACCCCCAAATAGTTTCAGAAACTAAACCCACCATCTCTCTGAGACAGGAGGCTTACACATTGGGCCCTTGAACGCTGTTTTGTCCAATTCTTCCAAAACTGATCAATGTTAAACGTGTGCATTTATTTTGAGTGCTCCATCAAAATACTCTTTGTGGTAGGTTTGTGGGAGGGCACTTAGCAGTCTGAGCTCAATCCATCCCTGGCCTGAATGAACTTTGCAAACACTCAGGCCACATACCATCAGCTCCCAGATTCTGTGTAACCATTCAGTGGCTGTAGGAGCATTGATAGCCCTCAATGGCCCACTTGTGTTTTTTTTTTTTTTTGGAGGGCAGGAAGCTTAACCAGGACAGATAAAGGTTCATCACCACTGCACATAGGACAGAGTATTCCCTACAAGACAGTACCACGGTCAATAAAAAATTGTACTGCAAGGGTACCCAGGGCCCTAGAGCACCAGTGATAAGTAACAGCACCCAACATGTATGTTGCCCAGTAATTCCTTGCAGGATCATGAAGAAAAAGCCTTACAAACACAGTTGGTTCACAGAAGCTTGTGGTACAAAAGCTGGTGCCTTGCAGATCACTGTAAATGGAACATGCATTTGGAAAGCTACTAATGCCACTTTGACCATAACCCCATGTCAAAGAATCCCTTCAGGACATGTGTTTTTCTTCCATCTTTGTAGCTGGAGGATCGTTGCATTTTCCAGATCTTACCCACATGCCCTGGGTCTGATTTCCTCATTTTCTTTACTATCCATTCCTTTTAGACCCCGACTACACTACAGACATATCTGGAATGCAACAAATGAGGCTGCAAAACTCCTTCAATATTTTCAACCAAGCCAACAAGGTTCACAACGGACAAAATGGTCAACCAAACAAAATGCAGTATTTGCCACTTCAGCTAATCGTTTGATCTCTATAAACAATAACCAATGGGTTCGTTCTACTTGACATCTTCCACCAAAAACATCCATACCAATTGATGCTGTTGCTCAACTGCAGATAAAGAAATACAATTAGCCCAGAAATCTGTCGTAAAATGGTTTAATTTATACCAAACAAACAAGAAAATAAAATGGGCCAAATGAAATCTGAGATACTGACAAGCAGCTACTGACAAAAAGCAGAATAAAGTTGACATGGTGGAATATTACAAAGCATTCCAGAAGGCGAAGAAAAGCCTTATTTGCAAAAAAACTGAATTAGGCTTTATACCAATCTAGTGAACTAGTTAAAGTATTACAGATCCTGAGCTATTACAAATCCTGAGGTACTTAAGAGCAATTTTCTCTTCTCCTTTCAACACCGTTACATTTTGATGCACTTCTTTGGGAAAATTGAAAAGAGCCATAAGTTTCAGAACAGCAAGAAACATTTTGCGTTTTTATCAAACCGCCACTATCTAAACAACATTCTCACCATTACGTCAATTAAGCCTTCAGAAAGTGTGCATACCACCCACTAATTTGAAAGCCTCAAATACACAATTCGAGCACCATATAGCCATCACTATAAATAACTAAGTTAGCTTATTGGGTGTAGATGTAACAAAGGTTATAAATAAATTTCACCAACATTGTTCAGTGATCATTGCCATTAAACAAGCTCTACTTTCTCCATTACCAAAGAAGCACTAGCCAGACCCATTCGATTCCTCTAACTATTCACTAATACTTATCCTGCCCTCTACTAGCAACATTGTGGATGTTGTGGTAGCATACTAAACACAATACTTTATAGTATCAAATAATACTCTCAATAAAAGGATCAGTTTTCACACCCAAGAGCAGTATATAAATGGCAATAGCCAATATCAGAATGGTCTGCATTCAGGTCTAATAAAAGGGGCTATTTCTCCTAAAGAACCTATCCACTGTTTATAAGAGAGTGGATGATAAAACATTGTTAGAAAGCCTGGAAAATGGTCCAGAAATGCCCTTGAGTGGTGCCAATCATCCTGATGAGACTATATCCAGCAATTTAAATTGATTATATCTGCCTCTTCAAAAGTGGAACAGGTCTCTTCTTTGGTCCCACCTCACTTATCTCCACTGTTACCATTAATCTTCAAAACATACACGAGACCCATTGCCCAAGTAATTTTTAATCACACTCTTCCAAACATATCTGGTTGACATTCAACAGTACGTAGGTTGATCAGCCAGAAAGTTCATGACAGAATTTTCTCCACAAGCATGAAGCACATAAGTCACTGAAGGAAAGTTGGTCCTTCATTAACAGCTCAAAGCCTAAAATCTTCTGCGAATATCCACAGACGACTGCCATTCATGTCGCCTGGAGAATTAAGAGACTTATCCAGGCCATCTGATGTAGTAGAAAAGAAAGGTGTTTCGACTCAAACATTTCTTCGTTCTTCAAATCATAATGGTGATTAATAAAACCAATTAATGTGCTCAAAACGTTTATCACACTAAGCAAGTTACCACATGGCATCAAACTGACCAGGGACTTAGTGATTTCAAGATTAGGCTACTATAACATTATCTAGACAAGAGCCACAAAGTAAGAGATTATAAAAGTATGAAGACCATAAAACCATGTTTTAGGACTGTTTGAGCTTTAAGAAGTTTGAGGATTACCAACCCGGAGTCTCAAATCTCTTCATGGCTCCTGGTGGGTCACCAAATCAAGTTCAAACATCTCTAAACTGTTTCGAGAGCTCAAAAGATCATAACACCACATGTGTACAACAACTTTACCCAAATTACATATTCCATACTCCAAATCAAACATTTACCTAACAGAATAATAGATCTTCAGACTGCTGGATTTGGTCTGGCATTTTTAAATGCAGATTTTTGTGTTTAGAATTCGCTTCCACCTGCCCTCGGGCCTTTACAAAGATACATGATGAATGCAAAACTCACCTTGTCCACTTGACCTTCTTCGCCGTTGTGTAAAGTTCTTTTTCAGGTATATTTTCTTTTTTTAAATTTTTATTGGAAAGAATCATACAGCAAATATATTCTTACATCACTTTAAACTGAGAACATAACATTCTTAGCCGATAGTGGAGAAACAGACAGGGGAAAGAGAGAGATAGATGGGGGTTTTTATTTACACGCTATTCATTATGAGTCAGAATCCAGACCTGAAGTGGCTCCCATATTGCCTTCCCTTTCCTCCTGGCGTGTTTCCCCTTGCGTTCATATAATGCCATCTCCAGATGATATACAGCAAGCAGCCTGGCCAACAATTGCTGCCAAGACGGGGGTCGTACATTCAGCCATGCGGATGATATACATATTCGATACACTGCCATGGCTACAAAAATAAATGCTCCATGTGAACCATCCCGATCGCAGGCTACCCCAAGAACCATAATCTCTGGAGTAAGGACGAAATCACATCCCAAAACCTCCTTCAAGACCGACTGAATACCTTCCCTTGAGGCCTCCAATTCCCCACATGTAGCCATCATATGTACGATATCCGTGCCATACCTCCCACATCTTGGACAGTTTGTTCCTGCCATACACCCCCATTTGGCAAGGTGAGCTGGAGTATGATACAGTCAAATATAGTCTTATAATGCTGCGCTTGCAAGGAAGAAGATAATAAAATGGTACATCCCAGCTTAAATGACCTCATAAAGTTATTACTTCCATCCACCAGTAGTTTATTCCACTTTTCCTTATACTTCTCTAGATCATCTAGCAGATCCGCCAGCATTAAAGGGTAAATTGATCTGATGGTTATATTAGGATTGGCCAGGATATCGTTCAACAGTTGGTTACTTCTAAATCCTTGCACACCTCCTGTTTTTTTCCCTAAAAAATCCCGTATCTCTGTAAATATTTTAAAAAGTCCCTTTGCTCAAGACCATACTGCTCCTGTAAATCTCCAAATGCCTTCACCCCGAAATTATCAAAGAGATTCCCTAACCTACTTATGCCTAAAGAAGCCCAATTTGCCATGTATTTATCCTGAAAAATCTCCGGGAGCGATGGGTTCTTCTCAATCATGGTATAATGATTATATCTACTGAGTCCTTTCTTCTTATACCATACTCGCCAGCACTTATATGCTGCTCCCAAAACCTTAAATCTATTTTTCTTATAATATCCAGGCTCATGATATGTTATCAGACACCCATTGGCATCTAATCCTATCTGCAACTCATAAATACTAGGGCAATCTACTTCCGTAATTCCTTCTTTCTTGGGACCCCATAATGGACACATGTACTGAAAAGCTGCTGCAATTTGATATAATTTTATATTCGGTAATGACCAGCCCCCCTTTCTCGAGAAAGAGACAGTTTAGGAAGGAGGATCATTTTCTCCATATTACACCTCCCCACAATAGTCAGATGTAAATTGTTCCATCTGCACATATCTTCTCTGGCTTTCCCCAGTATAGGATTTATATTCAGATTAACAATTTCATTTATCATTGGTGTAATATTGATACCTAAATATACTGCATGATCCACCCTCCGACTGTCTTTGGTGTTTGTGTATTGATTAGCCAGCAACTGCGTTTTAGCGCTATTTAACAAGTATCCAGAAAACTTTCCAAATTTTGTCGTCACCTCTTCAACCTCTCTCAATGCTGAGTCGGGGGAGGGCATTAAAATGGCTTTATCATCTGCATATGCTAATACTTTTGTATCCCATCCCAGCCTATGTATTGGTGGAATCTTGGTATTTGCCTCCAACTGTCTGAGCAAAGGTTCTATATACAATGCAAACAAGAGGGGGGAGCATGGGCATCCCTGCCTAGTGCCTCTCCTGATCACAATACTCTCGGATTGTCCTCCCATTAACTGTATTTTCACGACCGGTGATCTATATAGAGCCCTTACTGCTGCAATAAATTTCTTCCCTAACCCATAATATTCCATAACATACCACAGATAATTCCAGTTCACCCTGTCAAACGCCTTTTCTGCGTCTAATAAAGCAACCGCCATAGGCTCCTTTGCTACCTCCGTAGCATCCAAGAGTGCTATAACTCTCTGGATATGGTTAGTAGTATCTCTTCCTGGGACAAACCCATGCTGCCTAGGGGAAACAAGCTTCTTGATCACCCGCGATAATCCTGCAGCCAGTATCTTTGAGTATATTTTAACATCACTATTTATTAATGTAATCGGGCGATATGAGGCCGGGTTTGACGAAGGTTTCCCCTTCTTCAAAAACATAACTATATTGGCCAGATCCCAAGATGGGGGGATTTCCCCTCCGTTCTGAACCTGAATGAACAGCTCTGCCATTACAGGGAATAGTAATACTTTAAAAACTTTGAAGAATTCTAAAGGAATCGAATCGGGCCCCATAGCTTTTCCGGTAGGTAGATCGCTCATTGCCCTGTCAATTTCTGAAATGTCTATCCGCTCACCCAAGCGTAAATTGTCACTCTTGGCTAATTTCTCCACCTTAATGGGGTGTAGAAACTCCGACATCTCTTCCTCCGGATGTCCAGCTATATCATTATATAATTCCTGATAGTATCTATGGAACACCTTTCTAATTCCATCTACTTCTGCTACTATCTGGCCTTGCCAGTCTTTAATCTCTCTGATAACCCCAGATGCTATTTTCTGGCTTGCCCGTATCGCTAGCAACCGCCCGACTTTTTCTCCATACTCAAACCCTTGTGCACGCTGTGCTAAATATTTCTCCGCTATTCTTTGAGCTGTATCCATGTTCATTGCTGCTTTTACTATAGCAACTTCCTCCTGAGCCCTCCTTACATCGGCTCCAGCTTCTATAGCTATAATCAGTTGCCTCTCTGCCTCCTGCAGCTTCACTTGGAGCTCTTTTATTCTACCTTGGATATCCTTCTGTCTTTTGATACTAAAACTCAAAGTTTCGCCTCGAATTCCTGCTTTCAAAGTGTCCCAGATTATCTCTACTGAAGCTGACCCCTGATTAAACCCCAAAAATTCCACTAACCACTTTCTCATATGCTCACAATATTCCGGGTCCTTAAGGAGCCCTCGTTCAAATGTCCATCTACTAACCTTTGGCTCTAACCCATCCAGTTCTAAATCTAAAACTAAAGGATTATGATCTGATACAATCCGTGAATATAGCTCAATCTTACCCTGCTTCAAAAGTACGGGAGAGATTAAAAAATAATCTAGTCGTGCTAGTTTCGCATGAGGGGATGAATAATAAGTATATCCAGGGTCTGGCTTACGCAGCTTCACCCAAGCGTCCACTAATCCTTATTCTTGCTGGATAGCGACCGTTGCCTTATATACCCGAGGTTTGCACCCCTGATACCTCTTGGTTGTAGGTGCTAATAAATCCTGCAGACCCTCCCAAGATCCGTTGAAGTTGAAGTCCCCGCATATAATATAGGGAGGGGCCCAGTCTGTTAGCTCAATGGCAAGAGTATCTACAACTACTGGATCGTCCGTAACCACCCCGTACAGAGAGCATAGTGTAAAGCTACTATGTCCACAACAACATTCTACTATTACCCATCTTCCACCCATATCTGCCTTCTGCCGAGCAATATTTAGTTTATTAGTTCGGTCTAATATTGCTACTCCTTTAGTTCTGGCTTCTTGTTCTGTCCGAGCGATCACTTTCATACCAAGCGAGCCAAGGATCCCAGAATTTTTATATTCCACATGTGTCTCTTTTAAGCAAAAAATATCTGCCTTAAAAGTTTTCAATTCCTCGGCCACGCTCCTTCTTTTACGAGGGTCATTTAATCTACATATATTAATTGAGGCAATTCTAAGCCTAGCCATTTATTATTTTTGTTGTTGCCCTTTTTTTCTCCCTTCTTCTCCTTCCCCTTCCCCTCCTTCTGCTCAATTGGATCCTTACATTTAGCTTCACTTTCTCTTGAATTCTCTGTTCCGACTGCTCTGCACTTCTTATTTTTCCACCCCATTTCTCTCTCTTCTCTTGATCCTTTCCTTTCCATTTTCTCCCCTCGTTTTTCCCCCCTCCCTCCCCCTTTGCCCCTCCCCTCCTCCCGGTTCCCCCCCATCCCCCCCCTCCACCTCCCTGGGCCAGTCTCCGCCCTCCCCCACCTCATCTCCTTCCCGCCCCCCCGGGACTGCCCCCCACCTTGTTGAGCAATCAGACCACTGGTGGCCTGAATATTGGTGTCGTGAATACAGCGGCTCACCCACCCATCCGTCTCCCAAGCACCACTTCCTCCCCTATATTTCTATATTCTATTGCTTGTCCCCCATCAAATATTGTTTTGCCTTAATTTCTGAGGTAAAGACTTTTACTTTTCCATTCATTATTGTTTTAAGTCTAGCAGGGGCCAACAAATAAGCTTCCCCTCCTTTGTCGGAGAATGGTTTAATAAGCTGTCGTAGCCGCCATCTCCGCTCCACGGTAGCATGGCAAAAATCGGGGCGGGTAAAGAAATTAACCCCGTCCAAAGAGCGTGGGGTGTTAGGACGGGTTTTGTCAGCTATCTCTTGACGTAGCAAATAATTCCCGAAATAGGCCAAGATCGCTCTTGGATATTTCGATTTTGCTCGTTGGCCCTCCTCCCGTTGGGTTATTGGAAACCTATGGACCCGTTGTAACTCATTATGCCAGTCCCAGTTCCCCAGCTCTGGAAAAGCCCCACGCAGGAGATTGACCATATACGCCTGTATATTATTTCCTTCTAGCCCCTCCGGTATGCCCAAAAATCGAAGATTGTTCCTTCTCTGTCTATTTTCCAAATCTTCCATTTTCCACATCACATTTGTCAATTGTCCGTCTCTCTCAGCGTTCTGCTCTTTCAGAGTGTCCACATCCTCCTCAACCGCCACGATCCTTTCTTCCATTGAGCATAGCTTGGCTTCGATCTCTGTGCATGATTTCGCAACTTTACGAACCATCCCCTGCAGTCTCTTAGTAGCGATCCTTGCACGCCGGCTTTCGATCCTGGTCTCAGTTTGCTGTTCTTTAATTGAGTTATATATTGACTGCAGGATCCCTGCCTCAGTGCCCATCATAAATGCGTTGCCAGGGCTACCAGCAGAGGCTCCAATGTCTGTTTTCTCATTAACAAGACCTTGGGAGCCACTGGTGGGAATATCTATTAAACCAATACCAGAGTAGTCCCACTTTAAAGTCCTACCACTCATAGATGCTGCATTTTCAACACCCTCCTGAGAACCAGGGCGTATTCTGACCATTTTCCATTGTCGGTATTGCCGTACTGTAAGTTCATTACTTGGAGATTTGTTGCTAGCCTCAGATGTCTCACTCCCTTCCGATTCACTAAAACTGCGGTCAACACTGCTGAGATCGGACTCTTCTGTCAAAGAGTAGAAATTATCACTACAATCTTTAACCCAGTCCATGAGTTGGGGGTCCTTTCCAACTACTTTATCCCATTTTTTCCCCATTTCCTAAAGGGATAGTTAGGTCATCCTTTTCTAATGCGGGTCCTGATGCTTTTATAGCTCCCTCCTTATTTTGAAGCTCGGACTCCTCATTTTGATCAGATTGTTGTATTTGAGATTGCCTGAGCCCAGAGAGGCCGGGTATTTTCTCACTTATCTCTTTATTACTATCTTCAGTCTCTATACCGGCACATGGGAGAGGGGTTTCTACCCCTAACACTTTGCTTTCCAAGGAGGGGGTTATATGTGCAGGAAGACTATCTTGCACCCCGCATGCAAGAAAGGCCGTAATAGTTGACTGGTTTTTGCCTATCGGCCTTGTTTCCAATGGGGGAGTATTGCTATTACCCGTCTTGGCATCTCTCAATGATCCGGACACATTGTTCCCAGCCGCTTTGTCAGTTATTGAGGTCAGACATTTATTTGCCCCTGCTGCCTCTCCTTTATCCTTGCCGATACGTGTCGTCTAAGCCCCCCCACTCTTATCTCCAAGATTCCGGATGGTTTTAGGCGCCACATTTGTTTTTACAGCATAAGATAATAATCTAATAAATCTTGTGACTCCGGCCACTGCAATTAGTACATCCGATATTGTTCGTTCAATAACACTCCTTAAAGAGCCATGAGGGGGTATACAGATACCAAGCTGCATTACATTGCATTCCATACACACCTGGGGCTCTCAGATTTTCAGTTACCCCCTCCTGAAACTTTGACCATTTTAGCCTCACTCCTCAGATTTCCCTGAGAGCTTTGTCGAATGGGGGAATCTGATACAATTAGTTAATATCGTAGTCCTGTGTTCAAAGTACTTTAATAATAGTCAGAGAAGACCGCCAACCGTTAATGTTTACTGTTTATACAACTACATCAGTGCTGCAGAGAATATTTTTCACTCCCCCTTTTCTCTTCTCTCTCTTTTTTTTTTTTTTTTAAAGGCCAGAGATTAGTTAATAACTGTGCAGTTCTTTCTTTTTGTGAGTTTTTGAGAGTGGCTGTTTCCGTCCTCCATGTGCCTGGTGCCTTCAGCCCCCAGAAAATAGTCAGATTTCAAGGAGCCCAAAAGATACCCCAGTTTCCTTGAGCCCTTTCTTTTTCTTAAGTGCGAATACAAGCAAAAGAAGGAAAAAAGAGTCTTCTTTTCTTTTTTTTTTTCCCAAAAGCCCTCCGGGGACAGCAGCAAAGTTCAGGAGTCACCGCATGCCTCCAGTACAATAAATCACTGTACTGTACTCACTGTGCGCTTTCAAGATGCCTTATCACGTCTATCCCCCTTACCGGAGCAAGACGCGTGGCAATTCAGAGTCCTTACTCTGAACGCGGTTCAGCCTTGAGAGTGCTGAATGCTGACCGCGTCTAATTGCGTCTCTCTGATCCCCGAGCAAACCGAAGAGCCAGGAGCCCCCGCGTCCCCGCGTTCTCCGGCGAGGGAGCAGGGGCAATCCTTTATCCAAACGGCAGCGGCTGGGTTCCTCTGACAAGGGAAATCCTCGCTGCTGCAGCACGGCGTTCCTCAGAGACGGGGGAGGCAGCAGCGGCTTGGTGCTTGGTTCCGGTGGGCGGGGCTTTCGAGCCTCTCCACTACGCCGACACCATCTTGCTCCCTGAGAGCACACAGGTATATTTTCATTGCATTTAAAATTTAACCTATGCAGTTAAATCATGTGTCCCAGCATAGAGGGAGTAGTAGAAGTGTTATGGGGTACTACACAAGAAAGTGAATATTGTAGCTTTGTACTTTTAGGTAAAGCCATACTGATATACAAATGGGAACAATTTCAAAATGTTTCAGGTTATAAGACTCAACTCAATCTATTATCAGCAAAAAATACTAATCTGGAGGTTATCCACATTTTACAACTTCCAGTGGGTCAAGGAAAATGGCAAATGTTTAACCATTACCTGCCACTAGACACCCATCTCTAGAACCACAATACTACAAAGACTTTAATAACCCCTCACAATGCACTCTTTAGCTGAGGTAGAATAGAAATCTACTGAATAGGTCACACAAACTGAGGACAAATTATTTTACTCCCACCGTTTTTTTTTTTAAACATTTATTAGACCCCACTGGTTAGAATGGTAGACATTCATCGAAAAACAAACGTGTAACAAATGGTCTAAATTGTATAACTAGCCCACCATAAATTTCCAGGTAAGGTCCTTTACAGCACTCAAATAAAATCTCAATTTGTATGAATGGAGATTACAATTAAAAATTGTTTTTGGAAGAGAAGGGATGAATATTTTATTTTCTTTAGCTATCATGCATTACTCGCTGGTACTTTTCTACAGTGTGAAGATCATGGGTGCCAACCATGATTCCATCCCCTCTCAATCCCATGACATTGAATCTCTACTTTGTACTTCTCCTGGGCTACAGTGCCTTTGATCACTGGGGGGGGAGGGGGGGAAGTGCACCACTGAAATGTTAATATTTTATGATCAATCACCACAAGGGGATTTATATGCTGTAAAAAAAGAATTTGGCCTGAAGAAAAGTGATAGGTTGCAATATATCCAACTCACTTCTGGATCCAGATCAAATGCAAGAGAAATATAGTGAAAAATGTCCCTCACACAATACATTTTTGCACAAAATTCAACAAATAGCATAGTTTTGATCTACTACCAGGTGCTAGTCCTCAAGTATATAATAAAGAATCCAAATCTTTGATAAGTTTCCCGAATATCAAACTTACAAATAAGCTATGAATTTTTGGGAACCTCACCAAATCGACAGTGGGCCCTATATTTGGCACTTCTATGTGCTGGAGTCGATGCCAGCAGTTAAGCATGATGTTGCACCTATGGTGATCATGCAGCAGAGCTGAAGATATCAGAAAGGAAGTGTGAATTGCATAAAATATATAAATAGGGTCCAACTCTCCACACCCTTCTCTAGTGGTTTTGCTGGGAGATGTGAATAAGCACAATGCTTCTGTGAACCTACTCATCTCACAGTTACTTCTAGTATTGTAACTGACCATAACACAGAGCTAGAAATCCCGAAACACACTACCACTGTCCATAGGGCAAATAAAAATATGTATAACAATGGAGCACATTTCCTGTACTCTGAAAAAAACATAAGGTGAAACAGCTAGGTGAATTTGGAGCCCATTTTCCACAGAAGCCAAAGGTCATATTGCCCTCATATCGTATTCTCACCCATGAATGTACTGACATATTGGCATTTGTAATGTAGGTACTCATAATTCAATCTATCTCCCTTCAGGCTCTCTTAAAATACTGGGTGCACATCACTGGTGAAGCAAGGATGTTATGGGCTCTATACAGGCAAGGTAAATGGGAACAACTGCTACCATGTTAGTAGTAAAAGAAAACTAGCACTGCGATGGACTATATCCTCAATTGCTGCACCTTTCACTCTTATGAAAATTGTGTTTCACAGAACACATCGGAATGATCATGGTAGTTTACGATCTTCTGCGTACCCCTTGGAAAAACTTTAAATAAAACTGTTAAGAAAATAAATTGTTCTGTTTAACACGGAAAACAATCCATATTTCAAATAATAAGGTTATTTATCCTAAAACGCTGAATTAAATTACTAGATTTCACAAGAATTTTTATGTACATGTTGAGAATATAAGCCATGCGGCCAGATGTAACATAATAACAATTCAGAGTAATAGCACTTTCGGGAATTAAAAAAATGGTCAATGAAATTAACGATGATCCATTTCCTGAGCTGAGTACTGAAGATCCATAGAGTCAAAAGTGTTGGTAACCTTTGGCTAAATTGTTAATAATAATAATAACAATACGCAATACATTTTAACTGTGAACGTTAACAAATAACCATACAGCCGGGTACTAGAGGAGAAAAATGTAAAGCTTGAACCATGAGCCTTTGCTATTCATATATTTTTTTTAATTCTTAAACTTTCTGCCTGTCCACAAGATCAACAAATATTGAAAGCATGAGGGAGGATGTGGGCTGCGTAGAAAATCCAGTCTAGGGTCTCCACTCTGGCTACTACTTGTTTCAGCAGTTGGGTTACCTGCCTTGCCCGAGACTGCAGGAGAAGAAACCTAGCCCTGCAACTTAACCAGAAAATAACAAGTACTTTACTTACTGTCAATCTACACTATGCATTGTCCTTGGAATTGTCATTACTTCATTGGCTTAGGTCCACGTTTGAGAAACTTGAAAACCCATCTGATCTTTGAGGTGTAAATAAAAGGGCTCAGGTCCCACTCGTGATTTTGCCATGCCTACACATTGCCCATCGACTAAATCATGCTGGTCTGGTATTCTGGCAGTACAACAGATTGTAAAGGATGACAGATTGATCATGAGGATAAATAAAAGTAGAACTCAGTGTAAAGAACATAAAAAGTAAGTAATTTAGGTATTACATCTCCCCCTCTCTTCTAAAGGTCCCCATTTCCTCTAGGAATGGGAAAGTTGAGCCTATAACAAACTTGCAGGGTACGTGGAACCAAAGGAGATAGAAATCAAGCAACAAAATAAAGTTAATCACCATCAATTCTAGTGGTGGCTACTATTCAACAGGAGGGTGGGGGAAGAGGGGAGGCAGGGAGTAAAAAAAATAAAAATAAACAAGTTACCTTTTCCATCGGGAAAGACGGTTTTGTCTCGTTTTCGTCCTCTTCTCTTCCCCGACTCCTGGAAGCACACAGGCTCCCAGACTCTAAGCCAATCACATGACACTGCTGTCTCCAGCATGACAGCAGCGTTGTGATTAGTCTGAGCATCCTCGTTCAGCGCTCAGACATGGAGTGGGAGCGTGAACACTTTCTCCCCCCAGCTGTGCAATTCAGCCGGGTGGAGAAATGCTAAGTGTGCATGACTGTTTGGGTGGCCAAATTGTCATGCACACTTATGGTACACTACACTACTCCTCCAGCCCAGCTGCGCCCCACCCCCACCCTAACCCTGTGTTATCAGTATTTTATTTTTCCTTGTTCTTCACTGCACAAACCAGTGGTGCGACGCTCCTCCGCTTTAGCAGAGCAGCCGATGCGAGTCAATTCTGCGATACAAAAACAGAAATTCAATATCTCACCAATAGTCAATGATGAATGTGTTCTGGGTAGCACAACAAAGACTCTATCTATGCTTGATTTGTAAAAGACAAAGGGCTTTTAGAGTTTAGCGGACGGGTTATTCCATCTCAAAACATGACAGATATCCAGTCTGCCCTATTACAATCCCCATATCAGTCATGTTTGTGACGGAGTAACCCCCTCTGCCAAACTCTAAATGAGGCCAAAAGTGCTGGGTCCAAAGTTTTATTTTTTGCATCCAAATGGGACAACAATCTAGGCAACAGGCGCATGTAGATGTTAAACAGTAAAAGAGACAACACTGAACAATGTGGAGAACCACAGGAGATTTGGTTCTGATTGGAAAGGAGATAAAGTCACTCCTTGGTAAGGGTTGGACAGGTAAGATGTGAACCACTTTAGAGCTGTACCTTCAATCCCTGTATCATGGAGTCTGGAGAAAAGAATAGCAGGGACAATGGTGTGAAGAGCAGCCAATACCTCAAGAAGGACCAAGACAGCTGGACTAAACCGCAAATGATATCAACAACAGAGAAAACAGTCAATTCAGTGCTTCTGCCCAACTAAAAGCCAGTCTGATGTGGGTGAAGTAGTTTTGAATGTTCAACATATTTTGACGAGTAGGGCAGATGAGAAATGGTTGGTATTTGGGTACATTAGCTGGGTTAATGGTCAGCTTCTATAGTGAAGGTGTAACCAAAGCTGTTTTCCACTGATTAGGGAAGATACCCAAAGTTAGGGAACAGCTGAACAAAGTGGTTAGTTCAGTAAGGTGTAAGAGTCCAAGACCATGGAGCCAACCTGCAGGGCTAATATCTAGGAGACAGCCAGATTGGTGGTTGGGCTTAGTGGCTCTGCCATCTCTTGTTCTGATAACGAAGCTAAGCCTGGGAGTATCATGCTAACTATGCATGGACTGGGTTCAGTTAAAGATGGAGTGCAGACCATTTCTGCTAAAATGGCTGAGGGAATAGTTTTGATTTTGTTGCCGAAAAGAAAATACCAAACACTCCCAAAAAGAAAAAGTGAGAAGTACTTTGTACCAGAGCACAGGAAGTCTGGAAATCATTTATAATGTGGAAAAGCTCTTCAGCTAGGAAGATTTTTGGGGGAATCCAGTGACTGTAATATGATGCTGATGCCATTTTTCAATGAGTCTCTGCCTTTTCAAGTGTAGCCTATAGACTGCACATTTGCATTGATCACTGAAGTATAATTGGCATGTTGGTTCAGCCTGCAGCACATCAAACATAAGTGGGGCAATAGGGCACCCTTTACACGTATTGGCTTTTTTGCCACTGCCATTGACCATTTGGATCAGCCTACTGCACAGACATTTGGTGGCAGGCTTGTTGTTGAAGTGTTGAAGCTGTTGAAGTGATACCGAATTTTCCCCTTTACTATGAGGCCACACCTCAAGGCAGCAACACCAACAAACTACTATATCAGCATCCACCACCACTGAGCATTACATATTGGCCTACTATGTGGAGCAATAGTGGTACGAACTTCGCTATGCAGATTTACATATACAGTGTAATTTATGATGCTTGGTAGTTCTGGAACAGACAACGGAATAGTATGGTTAATTCTCTTGTGAAACAATGGAACATAACTCATAGCTTTCAGACTGTTGGAGTACGTCATTTGCGATTTCTGTACATAAATACAGAGTAAACAGACAGAGGGATGATTCTGGTGTTTCTGTTTATAATTCTGGAGTAAGCTTACTGGCACATGTACTAAAATACTCACCAGTGTATCATTTTTGGTGTATATCTTGAGCACTGCCTATTTACGTACATATTGTATAGCATTTTTATTTTCTACATAAGCTTTGTAATATTATGGTCTAAAACTGGTTTATATATTTACTCTGTTTTTTTAAAGGGCACACATTACCTAAAAGCGTACAAGCACTTTACAAATGAAATAGAGCGTTGCCTAAGCCACATGGATTACATGGTCCTGAATAACATTTGACACAATGAAATAAATGAAAGACTAGAATGGTGGCAACAAATATCGAGCCGGAGAGGTAATTCTCTGGACGTGGGTGTGAGAAGGTAGCCTCTTTCTAGCCTTGTTACCCCCACTTTTGGCCTGTTTGTGAGTGTATGTCAGGGTGTTTGTCACTGTTTTCACTGTCTCACTGGGATCCTGATAGCCAGGCCTCAGTGCTCATAGTGAAAACACTATGGTGGTCATTCTGACCTCGGCGGTAAAAGGCGCCTACCGCCGGTCAGAAATCCTCCATAATCCCGCCGCGGTCGCGGAAACCCGCCACGGTCATTCTGACCCGCAGAAGGCAAACCTCCGAAAATCCGACCGCCACAACAGACCGCCAGACCAGCGGTCGGCGGAAAAGTGGAGGTGACAAAACCTCCACCGTCACGCCAACAGAAATACGCCCATGCCATTACGACCCACGAATCCACGCGGCGGTCATTCAAACGCGGTATTCCATTGGCGGGACACACCGCCGCGGTCAGAATACACACAAACGAACAAAACTCAGCCACATTGGACGATTTGAATCCCACACACCTGATACACATACACACACCACTCCCACACACACAATACAATATAAAACACCCACCCACATCACCCACAAACCCCTATGCTAAAAAATTCTTAAAGAAGGCCAGAGCGAGACACCAGCATCCACAAACTAACAGCCACAGCCACTCAACACCATCACCCACACACTATCCACACACAAAACAACACACACCACCACACTCAACTCACTTAAATACACATACTCCACCCCACACATCATACACACCACCCCATGGCACCCCAAAGACAACCCCGCTTCACAGACGAAGAACTCAGGGTCATGGTGGAGGAAATCGTTCGGGTAGAGCCCCAGCTGTTCGGCACACAGATACAATACACCAGCATTGCCCGGAGGACGGAGCTATGGCAGAGGATTGTCGACAGGGTCAACGCAGTGGGACAGCACCCCAGAAATCGGGAAGACATCAGGAAGCGATGGAACGACCTACGGGGGAAGGTGCGTTCCATGGTATCCAGGCACAACATCGCCGTGCAGAAGACTGGCGGAGGACCCCCACCTCAACCCCCACAATTCACATCATGGGAGGAGGAAGTCTTGAACATCCTGCATCCTGACGGCCTCGCAGGAGTCGGCGGAGGAATGGATACTGGTAAGTTGAAGCTTCAATACTGCTTCCCCCCCACCTGCATGCCAAATCATACCCCAACCCTCACCCCCATCCTCGAACCCCACCCTCACCCCCACCCCAATCCCAATCCTCACCCCCACCACCATCATCCTCACCCCCACCACCATCCTCACCCCCACCCCCAGCACACCTATTCCCCGCCAATGTCTCACCATCACAACCCACACATCCCAAAACCTAGGCCTGCATGCGTCCACTAAGCATGGACACCCATCACCAAAGCATGCCCAATGCATATACACATCCCCCCCACAAGCCACCCTCACCAAAGCCCCCACACACGAATGCCAGCACTTGGGGACACGAGAACCCATAGATACACCCATATGCCACACATTGAAACTATAACCATACCTCTATACCCCTGCAGGACCCGACCGTCAACACACCGCGGCGGAGGGGCCAGAATTCTCCACACCCCCCACCCAAGAGGCCGTCAGCGATGACAGCAGCTCTGTCGACCTGGACACCGATGACCAGCCCGGACCATCGGGGACCTCTGGACAGTCGGTTCCCCTCACACAGGCCCAGGCCACTACAGACCCAAACCCCTCTGGGAACACCAGCACAGCTCCCACCCAGCGGGCCCATGCCTCTGTCTCCAGGGCGCGTCAATCTGCGGTGTGTCTACCACTACAGGGCACCCAGGATAACCCACCACCCCAACAACAACAGGGACCTGGGGGCAGTGGTAGTGGGCACACCGGCCAGGGGGCAGAGGCCCAGGGAAACAGGGCAACTCGGAGGGCAGCTGTGCGACAGGGGGGGGAGGAGAGGCCCAGGGAACCCACTCTCCACGAGGTCCTCACCACCATCATGGGAGCATACAACCGCTCCCAGGAGACGATGGCGACGGTACTGGCCCGGTTCCAGGAGATCCAGGTACTGCAGGAGGAACACTATCGGGGGTACAGGGAGGACATCAGAGCCATCAACACCACCCTGGTTACCATGGTAGGGCTGCTGCAGGACCTCGTCAACACCAGGGCGGACACTCAACAACACCCAAGGGCCCCTGCCACTAGCCTGGACCAAGAACAGCCAACCACCTCCGCCGGCGCTAGTGGACAGGAGGCCCCCGCACAGCAGCAGCCCACCAGACCCCCACCTCCTGCAGGAGAAGAACCACCCCGCAAGAGGGCCCTGAGATCTCGCAAGAAGACAGAGTAGGATGTCAAGACCCCCGCCAGCAATGGATACCACCTGATGTCATCCCACTGTCCCACATTGTCACCCTGTCCATCCTTGAACTGCCCATGCTCCATCTCTCCACAGGCCTCTGGACAATGCACCTGTGTGACTGTTACTCTGGACTCTGCCATGGACATTCCTTCACCATAGCCCCCACCCACTTGAAACCACCCATCCCATTTTGAGCACTTAAATAAACACCTATTTTGCACCAAAATATCTGGAGTCTGGCTGTGATTTCAATATATTGTAATTGACATGACAGTGCAAATATGTCCTTGTACATGGTGAAGTCAACAAACAGCTGCCACAAAGCTGTAGTCCATGGGGAAACGAAGCACAGGACTCGTAGTGGGGACCCCAGATCTGAAATAGGGAGGGAAAAGCCAAAACTCAGTCATCATACACTGGGGCAAATAGACAGGCAGCAGAGATGCAGGAGAGTAGTTAACATTTACTAAATTATCTTTGAAATGTTACCTGTGTCCTATTGGAAGTACTGTTCAATGATTCTGTCCCTGTTGTCTGTTTCAGCCCCGTCGTCTTCCTCCTCGTCACTCTCCTCAGGTTCCACCGCTGCCACAACACCACCGTCTCGACCATCCTCCTGCAGGAAAGGCACCTGGCGGCGCAAAGCCAGGTTGTGAAGCATGCAGCAGGCCACGATGATGTGACACACCTTCTTAGGTGAGTACATTAGGGATCCACCTGTCATATGCAGGCACCTAAACCTGGCCTTTAGGAGGCCAAAGGTGCGTTCGATCACCCTCCTAGTACGCCCATGGGCCTCATTGTACCGTTCCTCTGCCCTGGTCCGGGGATTCCTTACTGGGGTCAGTAGCCACGACAGGTTGGGGTACCCAGAGTCCCCCACTAGCCATACACGGTGTCTCTGTAGCTGTTCCATCACGTAAGGGATGCTGCTATTCCTGAGGATGTAGGCGTCATGCACTGACCCTGGGAATTTGGCATTTACATGCGAGATGTACTGGTCAGCCAAACACACCACCTGGATGTTCATTGAATGGTAATTTTTTCTGTTCCTGTACACCTTCTCCCTGTCTCTTGGGGGAACCAAAGCCACATGGGTCCCATCAATGGCACCAATTACGTTGGGAATATGTCCAAGGGCGTAGAAATCACCCTTCACTGTAGCCAATTCGCCCACCTCAGGGAAAATGATGTATCTCCTCACGGATTTCAGCAGGGCAGACAACACTCTGGATAACACCTTCGAAAACATGGGCTGAGACATCCCAGAAGCAATTCACACGGTTGTCTGAAATGACCCACTTGCCAAGAAATGGAGTACTGACATGACCTGCACCAGAGGGGGAATCCCTGTGGGTTGGCGGATGGGGGACATCAGGTCGGGCTCCAGCTGGGCACACAGTTCATGGATAGTGGCACGGTTAAGACGGTAGGTCAGGATAATGTGGCGTTCTTCCATTGTCGACAGGTCCACCAGCGGTCGGTACACGGGAGGATTCATCCGTCTCCTCGCCCAACCCAGCGGACGGTGCCTAGGAAGGACAACATGGAGCACACAGTCAAGCAACCCACAGGTACGTACTCACAGCTAGCACAGTAAACGATTCTCTATGCAGTGAATGGCGTGTCTGAGTGGCTATGCAAGGCCTAGGCCTGTGTGACGCAGTTGAAATTGAGCCATGTGGGCCCTGGAAATGGCGGCTGCCTGACCTGTGAAGTGTGACAATGGGATGTGAGGTCAATGCGCTGGCGTGGCACACCGCGGAGGGCGGCGGGCGAAGACCGCGGCGCCAAGCCGCATTGGTTAACATTGAAGCCTATGGGTTTCAGGAGCCAATGGCGAAGGGCGCCGGCGGTGGCGGGACGCACCGCCGCGGTACGCACCGCCGCGGACGTGACCGCCATTTTCTATCTACTTATCCACTTGCGACTTGAACTTTCACAGGAGAGGACCTATACTGCAAGTGTTGCTGTGACCTCGGTCTGGAAGGGACAATGGCTGCTGCGCCTGGGGAAAGGGCCCCTGCCTTCACTGGAGAGGAGTTGGAGAAACTTGTGGATGGGGTCCTCCCCCAGTATGCGCTACTCTACGGTCCTCCAGACCAACAAGTGAGTTTAATTCAATCTGGATTTGGGGCCACTGGCTGGCTTGGGGGCCTGGCGGGGATGGGGGGCATGTTGGGCCTGGCGGGGGGCATGGCGGGGATGGGGGGCATGTTGGGCATGGCGGGGGGCATGGCGGGGATGGGGGGCATGTTGGGCCTGGCGGGGGGCATGGCGGGGGGCATGGCGGGGATGGGGGGCATGTTGGGCCTGGCGGGGGGCATGGCGGGGGGCCTGGCGGGGATGGGGGGCATGTTGGGCCTGGCGGGGGGCATGGTGGGGGGCCTGGCGGGGATGGGGGGCATGTTGGGCATGGCGGGGGGCATGGCGGGGGGCCTGGCGGGGATGGGGGGCGTTGGGCCACTGGCAAGGAAAATGCTGACAAACTTGAACGTGGTATTTCTCCCTCCCTGTACGTGTCACATAGGTCCGCGCCCATGAGAAGATCGGGATTTGGCGTGCCATCGCCAAGGAAGTCCGGACCCTGGGGGTCCACCATCGACGGGGCACCCACTGCCGCAAGAGGTGGGAGGACATCCGCCGCGGGACCAAGAAGACCGCCGAGTCTCTGCTGGGGATGGCCTCCCAACGTAGGCGGGGTGCCTGCCGTCAACTGAGCCCCCTGATGTTCCGGATCCTGGCGGTGGCCTACCCTGATTTGGATGGGCGCGTGAGGGCAGCACAGCAGACACAAGGGGGTGAGTACAAGCATTATCTACTCTGTTGTCGCGCAGTGGAGGTGTCTGGGTGGGGGAGGAGGGCTGGGGGTCCCCCTAGGCCAGGGCGATATCTGTAGGCTGGGCACCCCCGTAAGCCCCTGTGTCCCCAGCCACCACCCTCAGTAGTTTGTCAGTACAGCCATCCCTGGGCCGTGTCATCCATGGGTGCAGTTGTCAACTCTAGGCGTGTAGGGCATGTTCCACGGAATGCGTAGCGGACCCCAAGTGCGCAACTTAGTGCAGGGGGCATCTGTGTCTGTCATGTCCGCTAACTGTACCGGAGATCCATGTAATCAATATCCCTTTATTTCTCTCTCCCCCCCCTTTTTGTTTGTCTTTCTGTGCTTGTGTGCATCAGCATCATCAGGCGGAGGAGAAGTGGCATCGGGGCAGGAGGGAGCTGCATCTCACATGGCCCAGGAGGGCCATGCCACAGAGTCAGACTGGACCAGTGAGACGGAGGGCGAGGGGAGCTCCACGACGGGGACGACTGGACCCTGCAGCGACACGGACACGTCCTCGGAAGGGGGCTCCCTTGCGGGGGTGGCACCATCCGTGCCCCGCGCCATTACAGGTACAGCCGCCACCCAGCGCACCATCTCCGCCCTCCCAGCAGCCCCTCAGCGTTCGCCCCGTGCCCGCTCTGCCAGGAAGCCGGGCATCTCCTTCGCCCCAGGCACCTCAGGCCCTGCCCCTGTTACCCCGGCTGCCCTCAGTGAGGAGGTCATTGACCTCCTCCGAACGCTCATTGTTGGGCAGACTACCCTTTTGAATGCCATCCAGGGGGTGGAGAGGGAGGTTCATCGCAGCAATGTGTAGCTGGAGGGCATTCATTCGGGTCAGGCTGCCCATCAGCGATCGTTCCAGGCTCTGGCCTCAGCACTGACGGCAGCCATTGTCCCTGTCTCCTGCCTGCCTCTACTAACTCCCTCCTCCCAGTCTCCTGTTCCTCTGCCTGTCCCACCCACACCATCAGACCAGCCTGCACACACCTCAACACCCAAGAGAAGCTCATCCAAACATAAGCACCACAGATCACGCAGACATTCACACACGCAACATTCCGATGCAGACATGCCAACAGTCACTACCACCTCTGTGACCCCCACCTCCTCGTCTCCCTCCTCCCTCCCTGTGACGTCTACACTCACACCTCCATTCACCTCACCATCAGCCAGTGTTTCCATCACCAGCACACCCTCCACTCCAGTCCGCACACGTGCAGTCACCACCCCCACTGCCATTTACACGTCCCCTGTGTCCTCTCCCACTGTGTCTGTCACCCCCTCTTCCACACCACACAAACGCAGCCACCCACCCACCCAACAGCCATCCACCTCACGACAGCCTATCCCTCCTGCACCTGCACCCAAAGACAGCAAACGTGACTCACCTACAACCACATCCTCTCCCTCCACTCCCATTCCCACTGTACCTACCACTCTCCATTGTCCCAAGAAGCTCTTCCTCGCCACTACTAACTTCTTTCCTGACCCTGAGCCCCCCCCTCCTTCTCGTCGGGGTAAGAAGAGCACCTCAGCCACCACCAGCCCTGCAGCCCCCTTGACAAGGGTGCAGGGGTATTGGAGCCCGCCAGCCCGCATGTCTGGATCTTCGCCCAGCAGCAAGGGGACAGCCAGCCCACCCCCTGGGAAGAGGAGCAGAAGGCGGAAGGGGCGCCGCAGGAGCCCGCCTTCTACATCCCCCCCGGACACCACCCAGAGACAGTCACCAGCCACAGCTCCAAAGGGAGGAAAGGGCCACAGGCCCACGACTAAGGAGGGCAAGGGCAGCAAGTCGGAGAGGTCAGGCAGCAGGCCTGCTGCCCAGGAGGAGCCCACAACCCTCATAGCCGCTGCCCCGGGAGGAACCGGCACAGCTGCCCCGGGAGAGCCCACCACCCCCATAGCCGCTGCCCAGGGAGGACCCAGCCCAGCTGGCCAGGAGGGCCCCACCACCCACAGCCCAGGTGGGCATTGAAGGAGCACCATCCCCGCTGCCCAGGAGGGCACCACCAGGCAATTAGCAGTTGGCCATAGACCGGCCGCCGTCTCCAGAACCGCTGAACTGGGCCCCGCCGTCTCAAGAACCGCTCCGCTGGGCCCCGCCGTCTCAAGAACCGCTGAACTGGGCCCTTCAAGGCAAGGAGCGCTGAACTGGGCCCGCCGTCTCCAGAACCGCTGAACTGGGCCCCGCCGTCTCAAGAACCGCTGAACTGGGCCCCGCCGTCTCAAGAACCGCTGAACTGGGCCCCGCCGTCTCAAGAACCGCTGAACTGGGCCCTTCAAGGCAAGGAGCGCTGAACTGGGCCCCGCCGTCTCAGGAACCGCTGAACTGGGCCCTTCAAGGCAAGAACCGCTGGCCCTTTGGCAGACGTGGCAGGGCAGGATCTATCTCGGGCAGGGCTGCAGGATGTCCTCTGGCCAACTTGCCTCCTCCAGTGGCAGTGGGGTCTGTTATGGACTGTATGGACTGTGGCTTTGCTCTCCCCAGGATGGCCCAGTGGGCAGGCCACCCACTGTATGGACTGTATGGACTGTGGCTTTGCTCTCCCCAGGATGGCCCAGTGGGCAGGCCACCCACTGTATGGACTGTATGGACTGTGGCTTTGCTCTCCCCAGGATGGCCCAGTGGGCAGGCCACCCACTGTATGGACTGTTTGGACTGTGGCTTTGCTCTCCCCAGGATGGGCCAGTGGGCAGGCCACCCACTGTATGGACTGTTTGGACTGTGGCTTTGCTCTCCCCAGGATGGGCCAGTGGGCAGGCCACCCACTGTATGGACTGTTTGGACTGTGGCTTTGCTCTCCCCAGGATGGGCCAGTGGGCAGGCCACCCACTGTATGGACTGTTTGGACTGTGGCTTTGCTCTCCCCAGGATGGCCCAGTGGGCAGGCCACCCACTGTATGGACTGTTTGGACTGTGGCTTTGCTCTCCCCAGGATGGCCCAGTGGGCAGGCCACCCACTGTATGGACTGTTTGGACTGTGGCTTTGCTCTCCCCAGGATGGCCCAGTGGGCAGGCCACCCACTGTATGGACTGTATGGACTGTGGCTTTGCTCTCCCCAGGATGGGCCAGTGGGCAGGCCACCCACTGTATGGACTGTTTGGACTGTGGCTTTGCTCTCCCCAGGATGGGCCAGTGGTCATGGAGTCCCCTCGTGGATCTGGCGTCGTGTACTCAAGTGGCTGAGGTGCCCCCCCTTCCCTTCCCCCTGAGGTGCCTGTCCTATTTTCTTTCTGATGCCCCTGCAGTGTTCTCTCCATGGAGTTCTTGTCGTGGGACTGGGCCTTGCCCCTTTGCACAGGACCCCTGTGATCCACGGACAGTGGTTGGACTACATTTAGTAGCTGTATATATTTTGTACATAGTTTATTTATTTATTGGGATTACTGGTGTACATATTTCAATATATCTGCCCGTTTATGATCTCTTCTTTTGGTCTTTGCACTATTTCGGTGGGGGGTGGTTTGTGGGTTGTGACAGTGATCTGTGGGAATGCATTGATGTGTGTGTTGTAGTGGGTGTGGGTGGGTGGGTGTGTGCCGGTAATCTTTTCCCTCCCCTGTGTCGTAGGTGCAGTACTCACCGATGTCTTCCGCGCCGCCGGGCGTGCTCCTGGTATATGAGCAGGTATAGGAGTGCGGGGATGACCTGCAACTCTGGTTCCATACTGCCGGAATCTCGCGTGGAGTGCGTAGAGGTGAGCGTTTTCCCGTTCGTAGTCTGTTTCCGCCGTGTTCTTATCGGCGGTGCTCCCGCCCCGGAAAAGGTGGCGGATTGGTGGGTCGTAATAGTGTGGGCGGTACATTGTCTGCCGCCTGGCTGTTGGCGGGAACCGCCGCGCTGTTTGTTTGTACCGCCGTGGCGGGCGGAGTGTTAATACGGCGGGCTGTGTTGGCGGTTCCCGCCAGGGTCAGAATTGCATATTTTAGACCGCCGGCCTGTTGGCGGCTTGGCCGCCGCTTTATCACCGACCGCCAGGGTCAGAATGAGGGCCTATGTTTTCAGTATGTTTGGTATGTGTCACTGGGATCCTGCTGGTCAGGACCCCAGTGCTCATAAGTTTGTGGCCTATATGTATGTGTCACTGGGACCCTGTCACACAGGGCCCCAGTGCTCATAGGTGTGCATGTATATGTTCCCTGTGTGGTGCCTAACTGTCTCACTGAGGCTCTGCTAACCAGAACCTCAGTGGTTATGCTCTCTCATTACTTCCAAATTGTCACTGACAGGCTAGTGACCATTTTTACCAATTTACATTGGCTTACTGGAACACCCTTATAATTCCCAAGTATATGGTACTGAGGTACCCAGGGTATTGGGGTTCCAGGAGATCCCTATGGGCTGCAGCATTTCTTTTGCCACCCATAGGGAGCTCTGACAATTCTTACACAGGCCTGCCACTGCAGCCTGAGTGAAATAACGTCCACGTTATTTCACAGCCATTTTACACTGCACTTAAGTAACTTATAAGTCACCTATATGTCTAACCTTTACCTGGTAAAGGTTAGGTGCAAAGTTACTTAGTGTGAGGACACCCTGGCACTAGCCAAGGTGCCCCCACATTGTTCAGAGCCAATTCACTGAACTTTGTGAGTGCGGGGACACCATTACACGCGTGCACTACATATAGGTCACTACCTATATGTAGCTTCACCATGGTAACTCCGAATATGGCCATGTAACATGTCTATGATCATGGAATTGCCCCCTCTATGCCATCCTGGCATTGGTGGTACAATTCCATGATCCCAGTGGTCTGTAGCACAGACCCTGGTACTGCCAGACTGCCCTTCCTGGGGTTTCACTGCAGCTGCTGCTGCCAACCCCTCAGACAGGCAGCTGCCCTCCTGGGGTCCAGCCAGGCCTGGCCCAGGATGGCAGAACAAAGAACTTCCTCTGAGAGAGGGTGTGACACCCTCTCCCTTTGGAAAATGGTGTGAAGGCAGGGGAGGAGTAGCCTCCCCCAGCCTCTGGAAATGCTTTGTTGGGCACAGATGTGCCCAATTCTGCATAAGCCAGTCTACACCGGTTCAGGGACCCCTTAGCCCCTGCTCTGGCGAGAAACTGGACAAAGGAAAGGGGAGTGACCTCTCCCCTGACCTGCACCTCCCCTGGGAGGTGTCCAGAGCTCCTCCAGTGTGCTCCAGACCTCTGCCATCTTGGAAACAGAGGTGCTGCTGGCACACTGGACTGCTCTGAGTGGCCAGTGCCACCAGGTGACGTCAGAGACTCCTGATGATAGGCTCCTTCAGGTGTTAGTAGCCTTTCCTCTCTCCTAGGTAGCCAAACCCTCTTTTCTGGCTATTTAGGGTCTCTGTCTCTGGGGAAACTTTAGATAACGAATGCATGAGCTCAGCCGAGTTCCTCTGCATCTCCCTCTTCACCTTCTGATAAGGAATCGACCGCTGACCGCGCTGGAAGCCTGCAAACCTGCAACATAGTAGCAAAGACGACTACTGCAACTCTGTAACGCTGATCCTGCCGCCTTCTCGACTGTTTTCCTGCTTGTGCATGCTGTGGGGGTAGTCTGCCTCCTCTCTGCACCAGAAGCTCCGAAGAAATCTCCCGTGGGTTGACGGAATCTTCCCCCTGCAACCGCAGGCACCAAAAAGCTGCATTACCGGTCCCTTGGGTCTCCTCTCAGCACGACGAGCGAGGTCCCTCGAATCCAGCGACTCTGTCCAAGTGATCCCCACAGTCCAGTGACTCTTCAGCCCAAGTTTGGTGGAGGTAAGTCCTTGCCTCACCTCACTGGGCTGCATTGCTGGGAACCGCAACTTTGCAAGCTACTCCGGCCCCTGTGCACTTCCGGCGGAAATCCTTTGTGCACAGCCAAGCCTGGGTCCATGGCACTCTAACCTGCATTGCACGACTTTCTAAGTTGGTCTTCGGCGACGTGGGACTCCTTTGTGCAACTTCGGCGAGCACCGTTTCACACATCCTCGTAGTGCCTGTTTCTGGCACTTCTCCGGGTGCTACCTGCTTCAGTGAGGGCTCTTTGTCTTGCTCGACGTCCCCTCTCTCTGCAGGTCCAATTTGCGACCTCCTGGTCCCTCCTGGGCCCCAGCAGCGTCCAAAAACGCCAAACGCACGATTTGCGTGTAGCAAGGCTTGTTGGCATCCTTCTGGCGGGAAAACACTTCTGCACAACTCTCCAAGGCAAGGGGGATCCGTCCACCAAAGGGGAAGTCTCTAGCCCTTTTCGTTCCTGCAGAAACCTCAGCTTCTTCTGTCCAGTCGAAGCTTCTTTGCACCCGCAGCTGGCATTTCCTGGGCATCTGCCCATCTCCGACTTGCTTGTGACTTTTGGACTTGGTCCCCTTGTTCCACAGGTACCCTAGATTGGAAATCCACAGTTGTTGCATTGCTGGTTTGTGTCTTTCCTGCATTATTCCTCTAACACTACTATTTTGTCCTTAGGGGAACTTTAGTGCACTTTGCACTCACTTTTCAGGGTCTTGGGGAGGGTTATTTTGCTAACTCTCACTATTTTCTAATAGTCCCAGCGACCCTCTACAAGGTCACATAGGTTTGGGGTCCATTCGTGGTTCGCATTCCACTTCTGGAGTATATGGTTTGTGTTGCCCCTATCCCTATGTTTCCCCATTGCATCCTATTGTAACTATACATTGTTTGCACTGTTTTCTAAGACTATACTGCATATTTTTGCTATTGTGTATATATATCTTGCGTATATTTCCTATCCTCTCACTGAGGGTACACTCTAAGATACTTTGGCATATTGTCATAAAAATAAAGTACCTTTATTTTTAGTATAACTGTGTATTGTGTTTTCTTATGATATTGTGCATATGACACTAAGTGGTACTGTAGTAGCTTCACACGTCTCCTAGTTCAGCCTAAGCTGCTCTGCTAAGCTACCATTATCTATCAGCCTAAGCTGCTAGACACCCTATACACTAATAAGGGATAACTGGGCCTGGTGCAAGGTGCAAGTACCCCTTGGTACTCACTACAAGCCAGTCCAGCCTCCTACATTGGTTGTGCAGTGGTGGGATAAGTGCTTGAGACTACTTACCACTCTTGTCATTGTACTTTTCATAAGAGAAAAATATACAAAACAAGGTCAGTGTATATACACATAGCCAAAAAGTTTTGCATTTCCTCTTTTCACTCTTTTCTAAGTGCTGAAAAGTACTTCTAAACTTTCAAAAAGTTCTTAAAAGTTTAAAAAGTTTTTTCTGTCTTTCCAAAAAGTTCTGAAAACTTTTTTCTCTTTTTCTATCACTTTAACTCTCTCTAAAAAATGTCTGGCACAGGAAAAAATGTTGAACTGTCCAAACTTGCATATGATCACCTTAGCTGGAAAGGAGCAAGGAGTCTCTGCATAGAGAGAGGTTTGAGTGTAGGGAAGAATCCTTCCTTAGAACTGTTAATTAATATGCTTAGAGTACAGGATAAGGCCATAAGTGCCCAATCTGTAGAAAAAGTAGCTAATGGTTCTCAATCTGATCCAGGGACTCCCCCAGGAAAAGGTTCAGGAAAGAAACTTCTCAGCCTGCCCATTACTAGACAGTCTAGCATAGTTGGTACAGAGGTTGAATCACACCATACTGATGGTGTGCTCTCACATTATGCTGGTAGCCAAGCTGTTAGGGTGCCCTCTGTAAGGGACAGGTCTCCTTCTGTTCATTCCCATCATACCTCTGTATCTAGAAATGTCCCTCCCACCCACCCTGATGACAGATTGTTAGAAAGGGAGCTCAATAGATTGAGAGTGGAACAAACCAGACTGAAGCTCAAGAAGCAACAGCTGGATTTGGATAGACAGTCTTTAGAATTAGAGAAGGAAAGACAGAAGTTGGGTTTAGATACCCATGGTGGCAGCAGCAGTATTCCCCATAGTCATCCTGCAAAAGAGCATGATTCCAGGAATCTGCACAAGATAGTTCCCCCTTATAAGGAGGGGGATGACATTAACAAGTGGTTTGCTGCACTTGAGAGGGCCTGTGCTGTACAGGATGTCCCTCAAAAGCAGTGGGCTGCTATCCTATGGCTATCATTTAGTGGAAAAGGTAGGGATAGGCTCCTTACTGTGAAAGAAAATGATGCCAATAATTTTACAGTTCTTAAGAATGCACTCCTGGATGGTTATGACTTAACCACTGAACAGTACAGGATAAAGTTCAGAGAGACCAAAAAGGAGTCTTCACAAGACTGGGTTGATTTCATTGACCAGGCAGTGAAGGCCTTGGAGGGGTGGTTACATGGCAGTAAAGTTACTGATTATGAAAGCCTGTATAACACAATCCTGAGAGAGCATATACTTAATAATTGTGTGTCTGATTTGTTGCACCAGTACCTGGTAGACTCTGATCTGACCTCTCCCCAAGAATTGGGAAAGAAGGCAGACAAATGGGTCAGAACAAGGGTGAACAGAAAAGTTCATACAGGGGGTGACAAAGATGGCAATAAGAAGAAAGATGGTGAAAAATCTCAAGATAAGCATGGGGATAAGGGTAAAACCAAAGATCCCACTTCAAATCTTAAACACTCTTCAGAGGGTGGGGATAAAACAAATTCTTCCTCTTCTTCCCAACCTGCACACATTAAAAAGCCTTGGTGCTTTGTGTGTAAAAACAAAGGCCATAGGCCAGGGGATAAGTCCTGTCCAGGTAAACCCCCTGAGCCTACCACCACTAATACATCAAGCTCTAGTGCCCCTAGCAGTAGTGGTACTAGTGGTGGGACTGCTGGCAACAGTCAAGCAAAGGGTGTAGTTGGGTTCACTTATGGGTCCATAGTGGAAACTGATGTAAACAGTCCCAAGACAGTTTCTGTCACACCTAGTGGCATTGGCCTTGCCACACTGGCTGCTTGTCCCCTTACAATGGATAAGTACAGGCAGACAGTTTCAATAAATGGTGTTGAGGCCTTGGCCTACAGGGACACAGGTGCCAGTTTCACTTTGGTGACTGAAAACCTAGTGCCTCCTGAACAACACATCATTGGACAACAGTATAAGATTATTGATGTCCATAACTCCACTAAGTTTCTTCCCTTAGCTATAATTCAGTTTAGTTGGGGTGGAGTTACTGGCCCTAAGCAGGTGGTGGTATCACCTAGCTTACCTGTAGACTGTCTCTTAGGTAATGACCTAGAGGCCTCAGGTTGGGCTGATGTAGAGTTTTATGCCCATGCAGCCATGCTGGGCATCCCTGAGGAATTGTTCCCTCTCATTTCAAGTGAAATGAAAAAGCAAAAGAGAGAAGGCCTGAAAACTCAGGATCCCTCTCCATCAACAGGTAAAAAGGGTATCACAGTATCCCCTAACCACCCTACCATTCAGGATACTATTCCTGTGGTGGGAGAAACCTCTCCTGGGGTGGCACCTGTTCCAAGGGAATCATCAGCTGGCAAAGCTGGACTCCCTGAGGTGGAAGTACCTCTCTGTGGGATAACTAACATTGGTGAGAAAAACAGCACCATTTTAGTTAACATGGAGCATCCCTCCAACCCTCCCAGAGAAACTTTAGTGCAGAAACCCTGCACTACCTCACAACACTTAGGACAGCATCCCTGCCCTAGTGTGGAGCTCATAGGACAGCATCCCTGCCCTGCTCCAACTCAAGAGAAACAGCATCCCTGTTCTCTCTTCCAGCCAGATGGACAAAGTTTTTGCCCAGCTATGGCTTTTCTGAGACAGCATCCCTGTCTGGCATTTCCATCACTACAAATAGGTTCAGTG
This sequence comes from Pleurodeles waltl, assembly GCF_031143425.1. NCBI lineage: Eukaryota > Metazoa > Chordata > Amphibia > Caudata > Salamandridae > Pleurodeles > Pleurodeles waltl. The sequence goes on from NC_090449.1 coordinate 487,286,866, forward strand.
GAGAATTCCCACTGCTCTAAACTAAAACTTACTGATAGAAACTCTGAAAATACATCTTCACATTGTTGCTTAGCTAAAAAACTTCAAACAGGGTGGTTTACATCCCCACAGGGAAGTAACCATATAGTGGATGATAAAGGGAGTAACCAGTCTATTGCAGAGCTACTCTCTACTTATCACCACTTAGACAATAACGTCTCAACTGGCCAAGGTTAGCCTTATTGTCCTTCGTTTGGGGGGGGGGGGGTTGTGTGAGAAGGTAGCCTCTTTCTAGCCTTGTTACCCCCACTTTTGGCCTGTTTGTGAGTGTATGTCAGGGTGTTTGTCACTGTTTTCACTGTCTCACTGGGATCCTGATAGCCAGGCCTCAGTGCTCATAGTGAAAACACTATGTTTTCAGTATGTTTGGTATGTGTCACTGGGATCCTGCTGGTCAGGACCCCAGTGCTCATAAGTTTGTGGCCTATATGTATGTGTCACTGGGACCCTGTCACACAGGGCCCCAGTGCTCATAGGTGTGCATGTATATGTTCCCTGTGTGGTGCCTAACTGTCTCACTGAGGCTCTGCTAACCAGAACCTCAGTGGTTATGCTCTCATTACTTCCAAATTGTCACTGACAGGCTAGTGACCATTTTTACCAATTTACATTGGCTTACTGGAACACCCTTATAATTCCCAAGTACATGGTACTGAGGTACCCAGGGTATTGGGGTTCCAGGAGATCCCTATGGGCTGCAGCATTTCTTTTGCCACCCATAGGGAGCTCTGACAATTCTTACACAGGCCTGCCACTGCAGCCTGAGTGAAATAACGTCCACGTTATTTCACAGCCATTTTACACTGCACTTAAGTAACTTATAAGTCACCTATATGTCTAACCTTTACCTGGTAAAGGTTAGGTGCAAAGTTACTTAGTGTGAGGACACCCTGGCACTAGCCAAGGTGCCCCCACATTGTTCAGAGCCAATTCACTGAACTTTGTGAGTGCGGGGACACCATTACACGCGTGCACTACATATAGGTCACTACCTATATGTAGCTTCACCATGGTAACTCCGAATATGGCCATGTAACATGTCTATGATCATGGAATTGCCCCCTCTATGCCATCCTGGCATTGTTGGTACAATTCCATGATCCCAGTGGTCTGTAGCACAGACCCTGGTACTGCCAGACTGCCCTTCCTGGGGTTTCACTGCAGCTGCTGCTGCCAACCCCTCAGACAGGCAGCTGCCCTCCTGGGGTCCAGCCAGGCCTGGCCCAGGATGGCAGAACAAAGAACTTCCTCTGAGAGAGGGTGTGACACCCTCTCCCTTTGGAAAATGGTGTGAAGGCAGGGGAGGAGTAGCCTCCCCCAGCCTCTGGAAATGCTTTGTTGGGCACAGATGTGCCCAATTCTGCATAAGCCAGTCTACACCTGTTCAGGGACCCCTTAGCCCCTGCTCTGGCGCGAAACTGGACAAAGGAAAGGGGAGTGACCACTCCCCTGACCTGCACCTCCCCTGGGAGGTGTCCAGAGCTCCTCCAGTGTGCTCCAGACCTCTGCCATCTTGGAAACAGAGGTGCTGCTGGCACACCCGACTGCTCTGAGTGGCCAGTGCCACCAGGTGACATCAGAGACTCCTGCTGATAGGCTCCTTCAGGTGTTAGTAGCCTTTCCTTTCTCCTAGGTAGCCAAACCCTCTTTTCTGGCTATTTAGGGTCTCTGTCTCTGGGGAAACTTTAGATAACGAATGCATGAGCTCAGCCGAGTTCCTCTGCATCTCCCTCTTCACCTTCTGATAAGGAATCGACCGCTGACCGCGCTGGAAGCCTGCAAACCTGCAACATAGTAGCAAAGACGACTACTGCAACTCTGTAACGCTGATCCTGCCGCCTTCTCGACTGTTTTCCTGCTTGTGCATGCTGTGGGGGTAGTCTGCCTCCTCTCTGCACCAGAAGCTCCGAAGAAATCTCCCGTGGGTCGACGGAATCTTCCCCCTGCAACCGCAGGCACCAAAAAGCTGCATTACCGGTCCCTTGGGTCTCCTCTCAGCACGACGAGCGAGGTCCCTCGAATCCAGCGACTCTGTCCAAGTGACCCCCACAGTCCAGTGACTCTTCAGCCCAAGTTTGGTGGAGGTAAGTCCTTGCCTCACCTCGCTGGGCTGCATTGCTGGGAACCGTGACTTTGCAAGCTACTCCGGCCCCTGTGCACTTCCGGTGGAAATCCTTTGTGCACAGCCAAGCCTGGGTCCACGGCACTCTAACTTGCATTGCACGACTTTCTAAGTTGGTCTCCGGCGACGTGGGACTCCTTTGTGCAACTTCGGCGAGCACCGTTTCACGCATCCTCGTAGTGCCTGTTTCTGGCACTTCTCCGGGTGCTACCTGCTTCAGTGAGGGCTCTTTGTCTTGCTCGACGTCCCCTCTCTCTGCAGGTCCAATTTGCGACCTCCTGGTCCCTCCTGGGCCCCAGCAGCGTCCAAAAACGCCAAACGCACGATTTGCGTGTAGCAAGGCTTGTTGGCGTCCTTCCGGCGGGAAAACACTTCTGCACGACTCTCCAAGTCGAGAGATATCCGTCCACCAAAGGGGAAGTCTCTAGCCCTTTTCGTTCCTGCAGAAACCTCAGCTTCTTCTGTCCAGTCGAAGCTTCTTTGCACCCGCAGCTGGCATTTCCTGGGCATCTGCCCATCTCCGACTTGCTTGTGACTTTTGGACTTGGTCCCCTTGTTCCACAGGTACCCTAGATTGGAAATCCACAGTTGTTGCATTGCTGGTTTGTGTCTTTCCTGCATTATTCCTCTAACACGACTATTTTGTCCTTAGGGGAACTTTAGTGCACTTTGCACTCACTTTTCAGGGTCTTGGGGAGGGTTATTTTGCTAACTCTCACTATTTTCTAATAGTCCCAGCGACCCTCTACAAGGTCACATAGGTTTGGGGTCCATTCTTGGTTCGCATTCCACTTCTGGAGTATATGGTTTGTGTTGCCCCTATCCCTATGTTTCCCCATTGCATCCTATTGTAACTATACATTGTTTGCACTGTTTTCTAAGACTATACTGCATATTTTTGCTATTGTGTATATATATCTTGTGTATATTTCCTATCCTCTCACTGAGGGTACACTCTAAGATACTTTGGCATATTGTCATAAAAATAAAGTACCTTTATTTTTAGTATAACTGTGTATTGTGTTTTCTTATGATATTGTGCATATGACACTAAGTGGTACTGTAGTAGCTTCACACGTCTCCTAGTTCAGCCTAAGCTGCTCTGCTAAGCTACCATTATCTATCAGCCTAAGCTGCTAGACACCCTATACACTAATAAAGGATAACTGGGCCTGGTGCAAGGTGCAAGTACCCCTTGGTACTCACTACAAGCCAGTCCAGCCTCCTACAGTGGGTCAGTGAGAGCATTCCCCGAAGTTAGAGCACTTTACAGTACAAGCAGAGAATTATATCATATGCATCCATTACATAGACATAAATACTGAGTAACAGAATGAATAAAAGTACAAGACTAGGAAGGTGCCAAATAATATCACAATTCCCAAGGAATGGATCAAAGCAGAGCACACCAAGCTTTATGATTTAGGAAGAAGAGAAATTAGCTAAACTCTCTTTTGAATAGAAGGGATTTCAGTTTTGATATAAAGATTGCCAGTAAAGTATTGGTATGTAGGCACAGAGGTAGAGTTCCAGACTTGTTTCGCACTCCCTGAAAAATACAGGGCCATTAATTGTTCCTTTTTAAAGGATAGTGGATCCAGGAGCAGAGAGCCTTAGCATTCTGTGATGGTCCAGACTACCCCACCTCCAAATCTAAACCTTTGCAGTCAGGTGACGCGAAGTAGATGTGTGTAAGGCCTCTACATCGCTCTGGCTTCAACTAGAAGTGTGTTAACAGTACATGATCATTCCTTTTCGCCCTAAGATGAAACGTGCTACCACATGTAAAACCGCTTCTGTTGGTGTGAGATCAATTTTGAAAGGGGAAACTTAGTCAGGAGGGCCAGCGCCCTAGAGCAGTGTCTGATGATAACTTTAATTTTTAGAAATGTGTTTCAGCTTTGACTTGGGCTTTAGGTTTGCACGTGTCAGCACACCTAGCAGCAGGGCTAAAAGCTTCTGTGATGTGTCAGCCACAGCCTGCGATTCCATCTGTATCTCCTTCCTGCAGTGTTGCCATTAAAAGTAAAAGTTACCTACCTGTGCAACATTACCTCTCCTAGCTCCCACCCACCCTTGTGCATTTTAACCTTCACTTTGGGTTTCACCCCACAGATGCGTAGACCCACTTTGAAAAGTAACCAGAAGGGTAGAAAAAGGGAGAAGAGATCAATGGTTAGCAGAACGATCAAGTTTTCTGAGCCTAGGAAAAAAGGCACACTGAAAAGTAAAATAAATATACACAAGGGCAGTTAAAGGCATAGGAGAATCCTTCTCAGCAAACAACTCATATCCACTCTTTGACTAAGGAAGCACTTCCTTACCATGCCACTTTCCCCACACCACTACATTAGAACAGTCTAAAACAAAGCAGCCACTGTGAAGGACCAACATAGCTAACTCGTTCTTAACTCTTCCTTAACTCATGCCAGAGGCTTGATCATGGCTCCCATGTTCCTTAGGTTTATTTCTAAAAACGTAAAACAACAACTAAGAGTCACACATAACATCAGGCTTTTCCTGAGAGCATATTTATTGAACTGAGCAACAGTCAAGGTCATCTCGCAAGCCAAACACTGGAATGTTTTAACTTGTAGGCCTTTCCGTGGCTCAACTAGCAACCATCAAATTTGTCTTCTAGTCACCATAATACATTTTAATGCAAACCTAAAAGAAACCTAAAAACGTCTGACTACAAAAAAACAAAATCCATATCTACACTTTTTCAAATTGTGATCCCAGTGTTTTGCGTGATAATAAAACAGAATCCTGTTAAATATATATGAAACACTCAGAGCAATTAGTGAAGAATCAGACCTTACCAATTCTAATACACTGTCATAGACACATCCTAGTGTACTAATTAGACTCAATTGCAAGATAACAACTGTTTGCTTATGAGGTATTAGTTTCCTTTCAATGCTAGCGACAATACTTCATCGATACACACGCATACTTGCGCTTCACGTTTTGACTCATTGGAAGGTGGATTGATACAACTGATATCAGCAGATAAGTTGCTTAACGGAATTATTCTGGGATTCGCTCGCTGGCATCTGTATTACGTGTGGCAGGATTCTTTATTCATTTGGTTCGGGATTGCCATCAAATGGCGCATTGATGGCTTTCGTGAATTACAGACGTACTACATGCATGTGTGTGTGTATTAATATATTTATATATATATACACACACACACACATATATATATATATATATATATATATATATATATATACACACACAGGCGTAAATATATGTGCATATGTACTAAATGGAAAAACAAAGGTTAAAATCATGTTCTAGTTAGCTGACAGAATGAGACAAGTATCTTTAAAATAAAAACAACACTTAAATTAGCCAGTTATGGCTTAGTCAACTAACTATAATGCGCTACCCAGTCATTCACTGCTTATGATCTTCCATACTAAATGACTCTTGAAATGTTCAATGACACATCTCAAACGACATCAGTGATGACATCACTGATCACATCCTTGAGATTGCTGTTCATCTTCCTCCATAAACTCCTACACCATTTTGAAAAAGAAAGTTCATAGTAAAGAGTGTCCATCATTCACTGAATATAATGTATGGTTGCATGGTAGGCAAATAGTGTAGGGCCTGAGCCATTTGCTCCTGCGATGCCGGTATTGGATATCGCAGACATGCAGTTGTCGGGAGATGCCCATGTGCGTGAGTTTCTTCGTAAGTCTAGCTTAACCACCTTAGGCTCTTGGTTTTCTGATGGGCTGTTTATCTCCTCGGAGGTGGCGCTTAGCGATGGGGGAGATACTGCGTTGCACCGACTATATGTACTTAGATTTGGCAAGTTGTTCCGCACGCGCTTCCCCTGTTTCCCTGCGATGCCGCCGGTGTGCCGAGCGCTGGAACTCATGCATCAAACGCAATCCTGCACAGGCTTATTACCAAGCTCTATGCTTGTATGCAGAGCGAGACGCCTGAGATTAAAGCTAAAGTACACTGGGAGGTGGACATCGGCGAGGCCATTTATGATGATGTGTGGCGAAGATGCTGCATGCATATTAGAGAGTTGTCCCATGACTACAGACTGTGCCTTATTCATTTTAAGTTCCTACATCGATTGTATTATACACCCTGTAGATTGCAAAGTATGGGTCTGCGTGTTGATGCGCATTGTGCTAGATGCAAGGCCCCTGATGCAGACTTTTTGCACCTCACGTGCAGCTGTGTTGCGCTGCGCAAATACTGGACAGAGGTGTTGCGGATGATTGAGGAGATGACTGATCTCGAACTGCTGCATACCCCTAAACTTGCCCTTCTGGTTTATGTGGAGGAGATCCCCTCCGATCACAGGAGACTGGTAGGACTGCTGCTGCCTAAGTGCAGGGTCGTGATGTGCTGGGGGCGTAGCCAAGCTCTTCGTTGTCGTGAGTAGCTGCGAAATGCTTCGTTCTGTCAAGAACAACTAATGATATACTGGGAATTGATGCTTGAGGGCTTCCGGCCGAGAGACATTTGGGGCCTGCGCTCATTTTTGGAGACCCAAGCATTTGGCGGCATCTGATGGCTCGATGCTTCCCATTGAGAATGCAAATAGTTATGCTTTTCTTCCATGCTATCCCTCACGGCCTGCAGTTATACTGGTGATATGACGGCTGCATTGTTTTTCTGATATTTCCTCTTTCACTTCTATCTTTACTCCCCCCCCCCCACTTTTTCTGTCTCTTCCCTATTCTCGATCTTTCTGAACTTAGCCTTCTGTTGTTGTAATGTTTCCTCATTCCTCATTGTGCACGTCGGGAGGTTTCAGAATATGGAAACATTGTACTGTACTTAGTGAAGCCCTGACTCCTTCTATTGATGTAGTGTAAGATGGCATATGCCTTTGTTGCTTCTTATGCTTTAATCAGCAAACAAGATGTAAGTGCTGACCTCTCAGATGTGGTACAATGGATGTGTTCTTATAAATGCATAATAAAAAAAATATTTTAAAAAAAATAGTGTAGGGCCTGCAGCCAAGTCTGGCTGAGTTTGGTGGCAGTTATATGGAAGTGTTTTACCTACCAGTAAAGTTCCACATCTAAGCAGTACTCCATGTTAAACAAGATAAAGCTTGAGCACACCGGGTGTGGGTTGCAGAGGCTTGTTTCAAAGTAGATTGTGACAAAGTCAAAGACTGTTGAGAAAAAGCCAAAGCATCTGTTCACAATAGATTATCCACTTGAGGATCACTAGGCATGTGCACATGTAAAATTAAGTACAATATCTGGTAAGTGTATCAGTATAAACAATGAATGATATAGAGGATAAATCCAGGAGATATTTTAGTAACACATTTTTTTAAATTAATATACTAGGTTACATAACTGGACACTTGTCCTTATCATTTACATTTCTCTAGTTTTATTATGTTTATGGGCTGCTCTTGTAGCATATACTCATGTTAAATAGCTGTTTTACTGTGCTGAAGATAATTTGTATGTGAAGTCTGTAAAGTCTGATCATTTATTTGCAGAACTACTCAGAGGATTCTGGTGCATTCCACATTGCTAAAGAGCATACAATGTACGGATAACCCTCTTTAAAATGGCTGAACTCAGAGTGATTGTAAGCAATGCTCTAAGGCTGCGTGCCAATCTGCTAACTTCAAGAATGTGTGTAGTGTATTTTACCAAACGTTGGAGGATTGTCCCTAGGGATTGCCTAGAGGAGTCTTTTCAGTGGCTAATACATACCCAGTCAACCTATTGACTCAAAATAGCAGCTCATGTGTGTGATCCCATCAATGTGAACAGAGAAAAACCACTTTTTTAGATAGTTCATAGTTTAAAAGGTGAGTGACCTCATTAAAATTCAGAGACATTTTGTTTGTTAGGTGAGTGAATAACTGTACAAAAAGGCTGAGATACAGTAAACGTGGGTGAGTTGACAAAAATACCATGTATCCTGCATATTGCCACAGGCTATAACCATTATCAGTTGAATAGCTATAAAAGATCAGGCACAGGTTTAGGTTGTTGAATTACTTCCAGTCCACAAACCATATAGCACACTGCCACAATTGATGGATCATGTCATAAGTGATGCCATCAATATCATTTGAGATATGACCAATTATGTCATCACAATGATGTAATTTAACATGTCGTCAGTGATATAATATGCAAGGTCATAAACAGGGAGTGACAGTGGTGCAAAGTTACAGTTAGCTGGGGGCGTGGTCAAGATGGCAGCCGTGACAGGCATGTAGTTCTGAGTTCCGGTCATTGTCCTGGTTGTTCCTCCATCATCCTACCTTAATCACCCCATCTTCTTTGTTCCCCAGGAGCATACATCCCCTGCTGTGTCATGGGCATCACAGGCCTGAGCGGAGGACTGCAAGAATGACTCAGCGTGGATCAGCATATTGGGGCTGCTGTGTGGGCTGCTGCCAACCGTGGCTGGGGGCCCAAGCTATGACAAGCCACGAATTCGGGAGCTCCATGCCTGGAGATGGGGGCCCCCAGTGGTAAAATCAATGGTGGGTGAGCCCACCAATAAATGGTGTGTGGTGGGAACGCCCAGGACACTGAGACACACTGCTGCCATCGGATCCACCAGCACTATGGCCATCCAGACCTGAGTGGGGCTGTGCTGCAAGGATCTCGTTGGCAGTGGTGCTGCCCCACAAGTAAAGCTCTATGGCACAACACAGTGATTAGGCAATGGTTCTAGAGGGGTGGGCCCTTGAGGAAACATGCTGTTAGGCAAGGGAGCAGGGCCAACTGTGATACCTGCATTGTACCTTACCTCCTTCGCAAACGTTTGCCTTGGCACAGAATGGGCAATAGTGACTGCGGCTCTTGGGGAGACGCTCCTGCTGGTGTGATGACCCAGGAAGGACTCTGACTCCCCTGACAACACTGGGCAGGTGAAGACCTGGCACAGCTCCCATTGGTTAAAGCACTAGCAGGTTGTGCTTTTTACCATGGCAGATGGCTTATCGATGGCTTATCGGTGACCACGTAGATGGACAGGTGCTGCTGAGGAGTGTGGCTTTTGAGGGACCAGCCTGCTGTAACCCCAATGGATTGGTCGGAGGCCTTCTCTTATGCCACAGCATGGTGCAACACAAAGGGCACCATCCACACATGTTGAAGGGAGATGGTCCACTGAATCAACTGGAGATTACCTTGACAAAGCACCCAGAGAAGTTGGACAAAATCTTACAGGCAAGTCAGGGCATGAAGATTTTCCCCAGGGAGTCCCCTTACTGCGTGCAGACCACAGAAAGTTGTCTGACAGGGAAGATGATGTGGAACCTGTTATAACTGCAATGCGTCCCACCCTCAGGGAGGTGCATTCCCAAATGCAAGCAATGAAAGCGGAACTAGAGCGCCTACAACAGAGAGCAGAAGACACCAACGGGCAGTTAAGATGGAATAATATGCGTTTCACAGGATTACCAAAACTCACAGGGTCAAAACATGGAGTTGTTCTTTGAATGCTAGCTGATAGATGGGGTGCTTGCAGAAAGGTACCGAAATTCTTGGTTACTGAAACAGCACACTGCACCCCGGGATGTCACCCCCCCCCCCCCCCACCCAGTAACTGCAAGACTACTGAATTATAGAGGCAGATCTTATTTTACAGCTATTCATAATGAAAGGCCCATGGAAATATGAAGGATCCACTGTTACAGCTTACCTAGACTACACAGCACAGATACAGCAGCTGCTCACATGCACATGCAGCTGTCAAACAGCAACTCCGTCTCAGGAACCTCAAATACGCCCTCCTCTTCCTCACAAAACTACAGGTGATAGGGGTTGAGGAGACTCATTCCTTTCATGCATCAGAGGATGTATGGGCCTGGCTACAGGAAAAGGGCAAGTTGCCTTGGACAGGGACAGTCTCCCGTGAGGGAAGCTAGGAGACATGGATGCAGAGACAGAGACACAACTGGAAGAGGGGAAGCAGCCCATCCTCAAAACAGGCCACCAAAAAAGAGAACAAGTAGTGGCGGATGTGTTGCACCAGAGCAAGAACCCCTTCACTGTTCTATCATTATATTGTGGTTCAGACTCATACCGGCACGAATGGTTCAAGTGCCTCGGGAGGGGGAGAAGTTCATGGTCCAGCTCTCACTCCATGATCGGTGGATGACATTGCATGAAACAGGTTGGACCTTTAACATACATGAAACACTTGTGAACCAGCCATTCATAGCAGATTCTGGGCACACCTTGGGGTCAGGGGATCCTGGGGAGGCAGGTGGTCATTGGGGGAGGTGGGAGCCAGTTCGACCAGACCACTATGAAGGTACCCTCACTGTATCACATTTACTGCAAGGTACATTTACTCGTTTCCTATGGATACACACACAGTTGAAGATGCCTTCGATTTTAGTGGCAGGGTACCTAATAAGTGCCCAGTTGGGAGGGGGTTGGAAATGTGCTTACTTAAGTTGTTGCTGAGTCAGAGATTGGACCAGGTCACATACAATGGGTGCTCAATGAGGGACACCCGCTGGACACATTGTGGGACTATCTTTGGGACTGGAGGCTTATTGAGGAATGGTTAGATGGGAGACAACATACAGACACTGGTCCCAACGTATAATTTCCTGACTTGAAACATTCGGGCAAGGCAACACCTAGGAAAAGGCATGAGGTTTATGCATATCTCAGATGCCACCACATTCATAGAGCTTGCTTACATGAGACATTCTTGGAAGCCACTGATATGCAGAAAGTGCAGAGAAAATGAAGGAAGAGAGTATGTGGCACAGTGTATTCTGCTTTTGCAAGAGGGTCCTAACCTTAATTTCCCCAGGGGTCTCCTATGTAGAAGTGTCATGCAAAATTGACCCAGAGGGCCAATATGTGGTATTAGAGGGACACTTGGATAGAGATCTCCTCCCGCTGATGGCAATTTATGCACTGAACTTGAAACACTCAGACTTTCTGAACCAGTTGACCCTGGCTATTATGGGGAGAGATCTCCCCCTAAAACTTGGGAACTACCCAGAGTTCTCTGCTGCCTTCATTTCTTGCATATTATATATATATATATATATATATATATATATCTAACAACATATATAGACATGTACACACACAACACAGAGGGGAAGCTGGCAGTTTAATTAGACATTTCGAGAGGCTAGGTATCAGGTTCGTGCCACTGTTTTTGTACTGAATTTCTGGGACCCTACTTACAGAAAAGGTATGACTAAAGAAGAGGAACTGCTAATGGGTACTGAATTAGCCCACATAATGTGCAGGAAGGGCATTTGGAAGCATTTACAACATAATGGATTAACAACTCCAAGATGCATGGGGCTCAGACAAAAAAATTAACATGTGGAATGTATTGCATAAGCAATTTGAGGCTACTTGATTACAGCTGTAAACAATGATGTTTGTTAGACATGCATGTGAGAAATAATTATCTGACCGAACACATGTACAATCTATGACACTACTTATCAAGGTATTACACTTACAATATTTATAGTAGTACATGCATGTGAGAAATAATTATCTGACCGAACACATGTACAATCTATTACACTACTTATCAAGGTATTACACTTACAATATTTTAAAATAGTGGATGCCTCTTAGGCCGGACCTGGAATGCAATTCAATTCATGCTATAAAATGATGGAAGGGTACCTCAAAGAACAATATTAAGACTAGGGCCCACTAAATGCCCGCAGGAAAGAAATATCACATTTCCATGCAGCTGGAATGTTAATAGGGCAGGTAGAGCACCCAAGTGAGATGGGGTGATCATTACAAGCATGTTCAAGTGTCTTCTTGAGATGTTAAAAGAAAACGTGGGCAAAACATTACACTTCAGGGCAGAAGTGTAGAGTTTACAACCTAGCCAGAACAAACCACTAGGGCTATTTGAAGGCTCAAAATAAGTATTGCCCCGGCTTCACAGGCACAGCATGTGCCCTCCTAGAAGTGGGTTGCAGCAGCACATCCCCTGATTTGACATCCTTTCGGATCACAATGTGCTATGCAACTAAATTAAGCACAACTCAAAATTATTTGGTAGTTGGACTTAATTGCGAGCTCGCTATTACCCAGGCAAAAAACTATTATTAAAAAAGAAAACTAAGTATAAAGAGCTGCAGTGCAAAGCCTTTAAAGGGGAAAATTGGTAAACTCTAAGTTCTAGCTTGAAAAACTCACTTCTCACTATCTTACCATATGCAGAAGCATGCACTAGAAATGTAAAAGTCAGAAGAAAAAAAACATATTTTTCAGGTCTTAAGCAAACCTCCTCAAAAGAATTAGTTGCAAGAAATAAAGTCAGTCAACTCCCACCTCTGCCCAAGCAACACCAGACAGAATAAAAATCTACATCAGATGTTCTTCTTTTACGTCTGTTAATCAAAGAACGATAGTTTCCAGTGCCTTTAAAATATATATATGTTATATTCAACAAAAACAGCAAAAAACAAACTTTGTTTTTTGCTGTTTTTGTTTGCTCTGCCTGATTACTTTCACTTTTGGATTATGACACTAGTGGCTGTAACATTGTCTTCTTTTTGAAGAAGTAATTTGTTGAACAGATATGGGTTTGCGATCCTGTTTTATACATATATATATATACATATATATATATATAAATAATATAGTAGGTTTTGGATCTGCCTCTTCCTCTTGATTGGATTGTTTTCTTCTCTATATAATTTTCCTGCCTCCTAATCAATGCTATTCCTCCCTCAGTCTATTCTTAGTTTGTCCCTCTTTAGAAGCATTTCTTCTTTTCTATGTTCTGATTGTATGACCTGTGTCCTTCCATGGCTTGCACTGGGGGAACTATTTTTTTTTCTTTTAGCACACCATGAAATTGGATGTGTATTCATGCTCCCCCTTAATTTCGCCCCACTCGGTGTTCCCGCCTCTATCCACAGCTACTCCACTGCTTTCCCCACCTCTACCCATCCAACTTTAATTATTTTTTTAAGTCACTATTGCTCAACATTTTATTCCCAGCCCTCACAAACCATAGTTGTTCACTTAGAGGTGCAATGGTTAATATTATGACACATTAGGACCAGCAATGATTGGAACTTGTCAGACTGAGGCAAAATACTTTACAAAGGCAAGACGCTTACCCCATTATGCAAATCATGGTACCCTAAGGTGTTTGGGTATGGTGTCTTCTTTGGAAGAAAAAATCTTATAATATTCTCTCACATCATTCATTTCTATGCACTTCACAACAAGCTCCACTGTTATTGTCCACTGTTTCCTTAGGAATGCCCACACATCTCAGTGGTTTCAGTATGTGAAGGGCATATAATGTCAAATGCTATCTAAAAAATAATCTTTAAAATTAGATCTAAAATTTAAATACGTACCCATTTTCAGGTTTATTTCCTTCTAACGTATTTAAATGCTGTTCAAGGGTCTCCATTAGACTAATTGTTGCCTGAAATTGAAAAAACAAATACAAGATGTTATCACATTTTGTTAGTCTGTTTGCGAGAAAGCCTGTAATTTGATTTCATCTCTATAAGCACAAAATATTTACGCTGATCTGCAATATTTCTCAGTATGAAGGAAGTGCATGCTCATGCTATAAGTCAAGTCTAGAGCAGCCAAGTTTAAGATTGCAATTCCATGCTTGAAACTTTGAAGTCAGAAAAGCAAAGCAAGCTTTCTACACGCGAAAGATTATAATAACGCAAATACACTGTGCATCCTCAATCTGCACAATATAAAAAATAATAGCCACACATACCATATTCACACTGGTTAGGTTGATGGATTGAATGACCCACCCTACTTCTCCCCATCAAAAAACTTCTCTGGGGTAAATCACAGCTTCCACATCGCTTACACCAGTCCGGTTCAGATGAACCAAAATCTTGTTCTTTAGCCTTCAACCCCCTCAGAAACATTAGTTGGAAAACTTACATCCAAAGACCACATTATGCATTTAATAGGGCAAGTAATTGGTCAGATCAACACAACTTAATAAAAAAAAAGGGGGGGGAAATGTTTAGGACACATAGCACAGGTGACACTTTGTCTATCTCCTCAACTCAAGTTATGTACTATGTTGCATCTTTGGGTATCCTACACTCGGACCAAGGGGCCTGCCTTCCCCCACTGGACAAATAACATTAAAATGTAAAGACTGTTACTGATGTCTATTTCTCAAAAATACATATTAATATGATTGGCAGCAAGCTACTCAACAGAAAAGGCCATCAATAGAGTTTGGTGAAGCTGAACATCTGCGATAAAGTGGCAGATGTTCTATCTGGGATATTTAGAGTGAAATATATTTCAGTACACTCAATTCAGTGAAGGTAAAATCTGCCATTTTGTGGTATAGGTCTCCCATCTGCCAAACACTAAATAAGGTCTCAACACTGGATTATCACTTCACGAAACTGGAAAACAGGGCTACTTACAAAGAAAATCTCATGGTTGTTTGGTTCTATTAATATCTTAATTGTCCTCCCTATTGATTTTGAAGTCAATAAAGGTATTAGCTTTCAGTTACTCTTGATATTGTTGTGTGGTATGTTTTTTGTCATGCAAACAACTAAGGGCACACATTGTATCAATGGCTATAAGCAGCACTTTATCTCCTTTTTCTATGCCATGTACAGTTTAAATCAATAAATTAAATTGAAAGAAAAGATCTTAAAACATTAGGCAATTCCAAAATTAGATGGTTAATAAATAAAGAATATAATCATCTAGGTGTACAGGGTTAGGACAACAGAAGAGATTCTTGCATGTATGCCAAAACTGATATTCAGTGAACATGTTCCAAACCAAACACTTGTTTCAGGTCTCCCTCATTTGTTAGCCCATTGGCCTCATTTCAACAGCATCTATTTGTGTAGTGCTTGCCACGTCTGAAGCGCAGCCTTGCCCCCTTCTTCTGATGCAGGAGTGGCACAGGATTTCACCAGTGGAGAAGTGCCCTGTGAACATTGCATGAAATTTGTATATGTGTACAGTCACAGTGCAGTTGATTGGCCTGGCACAAAATGGAGGGTGCTGTAGAAAATGTAGCAGTAATCATTAGAGGGTGAGTTCCTTTTCAAGTTTGGATCAGATAAATCTCTAGCTGTCTGACAGATTACTATGATCTTGAAAATGTATATATCATATTCCTAGTAATGTTACATACAGAAAGGAACTTTGGGTCAGCTTCCGTAAGCCCTTGCTCTGATGGAGTAGAAATCCACACTTTAGTTGAGGTCAAAGCCCCCTTTCACCAATGGCTTGTAGCCAATATGAGTCACATTTTATATCAACCCACAGGACAGCCATTCAGTGTTTGGTTTGCAAGGCAGTGTGCGTGATGTTAATCTGTCCTTTTACTGTCTGCTTTCATACCCATATAGGAAAACCACTGAAAGAACAAACATTGGTATTAGGTATCTGGGTGAGTTCTGGTTGTGAGTGGGTGTTCATAGTGGGGTACAGGTGAGAGCTCTGGAGTGCAGGCTGAAGGAAGTGGGCCATAACTGTGTTCAGATTACATGATCATCCGATCTATGGCCTCTATCCAGTGTGCACATACTGATTGTCACAGATGTACAATCTGTATTAACCAATTCTAATTATTTGCAACAGAAATGGTGTTATTCCTTTCACATTGCTAACAAGCACTTGTAAAGCCAGAGGGTAATGCTTGTTTTAAGCATATGTTTGTTGTCTTTTAGGATGCCTGGATGCAGAAAGCTCATTAAGAGGTACCTAAATGCTGGTCATGTAGCAAGCTATGTAAAGCACAGTATCTTAGAGCACATGTTTTAATTACTTAGGTCATACATCTTTAAGTGTCCCCTTCCCACCCTTTTCATCTAATTTAAGCCATGTTGGTCCAGCACAGCCTTTTGCATACAGATAGGTAAAGCTGCCTTAGAGGTGAGAATTATAAATTATGATGTAAAACTGTTGAGTCCTTTGAGTTAAATCTACAACTTGTGGAGCAATAAGGAGAAACCACTATGCTACTCTGCAGCACTCTGAAGCATCTCTGGGAGACTTGGAAGTTGTGTGCTTCATTTGAAGAAAACCAAAGGTCTAACCTCCTCCTTAGTAACACACCAGTCTATGATGGTACATCCAGAGCTCTTGGTGCTACACACCCTTTAGGAGTGGAGCTGCAGAATTTGTTCCCTAGCGAGTGCTACCTTCTTCAATGCTGAGCATCCAGTAGTCACTCTTGCAGTGTAGTGCTTATCGAAATGTTTTACAATTGACATTAACAGCAGTGTCATTAACACCGTCATTAGCACCCCAATTAGCAATACTACCAATACTAGCATGATTTCTACCACACCAATCACCACTGCTGTTACCATAGTCACAATTACCACAACCAGCACCATTAAAAAAACATCACCACTAGCATTACCATTGTCATCTATTCTACCACTACAATCATTACTACCAGCATCAACACAATTAACCCCACCATTACCACCACTTACTAAAATAACCAAGATCACCACCAGTATCTCTACCAACACACACCACTTTAGAAGGTGAAGCAGTGCCTGCTAAATATGTCAGCTGTGTCATAAGTAATTTATATGCTTGTTATGAGTGATGCCTCAGTGCACTACTTTATATTCATAATAACTGTCAACTATTTGTTGTAATTCTATTTCTAGTTCACCACCAATACCAGAATCACTATCACAGACAACACTATCACATCTACTAATCCAGTCAGAATTACCACCCCTTCATCATTATGACCATAATTATCATCATCACCAACATTAATACTATTAACACTACCACTACCATTGCCACCAATACTATCAAACACCACTACTGCCATCAACAGCATCACTGCCACCACTACTACTATCATTACCATTACTACTACCACTACCACCGCCCATTACCAATACCACATGTTTGTGTGTGAGAGCATTATGTTTTTGACAGTGTGTGCTTAAGAGAAGGTATGGTGCTACTATCTATAATTTACAAAGGGTACAGTCACTGGCTTTGCTGATGCTTGCAGCTCATGTTCCTAGCAGCAGAGCTAACAGCAGAGCAAGAGCAACAACACAATACATTCACTGATTATTTGTGGGTTTTTGTACAGTCTCTGGGCTGTGTTTGGCCTTCTGGTATCTCCTTCTGATTATTTGTGGTTTTTGTACAGTCTCTGAGTTATGTCTCGCCTCCTGGTATCCCCTTCTTCCTTTATGGTATCCAATAAACACAAATTACACATCGTCATCCCTCTTGCTTATAAACTGGATGAGGAGATTGAGAAAATCATGCATTTCCCTGTAATATCACAGAAGTCTTATTGCTCTCAACAGTTCATCTCCCCTTTTCAGCTCAGACAATCCAGGAATGTCAAAGCGGCTTTACTAATGCAAAATATGTAGCGATTTGATGTATAATGCACCACTATGTGTTCATGCTGTAAGGTAAATATTCCTTACCCAGTGACCATCAGATTATATCATGTTAGTGCTAAAGATTCACGTGTTACACATACTACTGCCTTATAGTGTTGGGTGTGGATATTAGCAAATTGTTTTTCTTCAATCTTCTTTTCCAGCCACAAGCTCTGTTGGGACTCCATCCTCACCCACAATGCACCAAGCCAAAGACACCACCTTGGATATTTTTCTGCTCAGCTGTTGAGTAATATAATTGAAGGTTAGTGTTGAAGACAGAATAGTATATATCAGGTGTCTCCAATCAGTCAATCACAAGTTATCAGTAGCTCGCAGGCTTGAGTTCATTTTTAAATTGGCACCAGGTCCCATTTTCCTTTTAAATTTAAGGGAAGGATGTGTTTGATTTACATTACAACAGGCTGCCTCTAGCAGGGCCAGATAACGGGCAGTGCTGGACTCAGAAGTATGACCCATGAAGAGGCACAAAGGTGAAGAATTGAAGTACTGAATTATTTAACTCTTAAATAAAAGCCCTTGTCAACTAAATATTGGAGGGTGAGAAAAAATGATGTTTCAAAACACTTCTAAATGGCAGAAATTTAAATTGAAGAGTTAAGTTACTGATTTGTAAATGCCACACTTTGAAATGGGAGAAAAATAAATGCAGAGTTATCTTAATGATTAAGATAACTCTTAATTTAATTTTTCTCCCATTTCAAAGTGTGGCATTTACAAACAGCAGGCCTCTTGCTCCTAGAAGGTACTGCAATATTGCTTGCTGAATAATACAGCCATAATGTTTATTGGGACAAATTTAAAGGGAAGACAAATATTTCTATGAAACATTAAGTCTTAACGTTTTTTCTACTTTAAATTAAGCCAATTATGTCTTAATGATTTATGAAGCAAGATCCTTCACTTTAAATTCTTCCCATTTAAGCATGCAGAGTCTACAGGTCACTGGGAGCAAAATGCATGCTTTTTATAAATGCAACATTGTGAAATGGGAGAAAATTTGAATGATACGGTTTATGAAATCCATATTAACAACGATAACTGTTCACTTTAATTTTCTCCCATTTCAAAGTTTCACAGTAACACACAGCTGGCACCTTGTTCCCAGTGGCTGGTAGATCATTGCCATTTTTATAACTGAAAAATACACCCATTTGTTTTTTTTTTTGTTTTTAAATGGGAGAAATTTCAGCTGGAGAAACCTTTTCAATATTATGAACATTTTTGCAGAACATTTTTCTGCACTTTACATTTCTCCCATTTAAAAGAAATGGTTGTACGTGTGTGTTATATTATGTAACAGTGTCACATATGGCTAAAAGTCTCTCCTGTCTCACAAGTACAAACACAGCCTCTCAGTGTCCCATGCACACATCCCATTCATACACACAGGTTCATACTTCCCCACACATTATGTTCTTGTCACACACAGTACAGCAGCCTAGTCATTTTGTCCTTAGTCAGAGTATTTTGTTCAAAGCATCACATGTGGCTCTATTGACATTAGGCTTAATGTCGAGGAATGTAGGCTTGGGGGTCTCTGGTAACAATGTTTGGCCTTTAGAAGCTCACAATGATTTTCAATGATTAGAAGTAGCTCTCACGATAGAAAAGGTTGGTGAATCTTTGTATTTACTGTACTTAGTTGAATATTATTATATTATGATTGTCATACATGCTTTTCACCAGCATCTAGGTAGAAGGGTAGGCACAATTGTATCTACAGTACTACAAGCAACAAGCAGATGGTTACAGGGTAAAGGTTTCCAATCAAAGTCTGCGTGGCTGTAGGTACACATGCTCTGCATGCACTGTGAAGCAGTTTCTCATCGAAGCAGCGGCTAGGGAGTGGATAATGTGCATGTTTGAAACAAGTTCTCAGCACTGCCTAGCCAACTAAAGCCTATTGACTGGCCTAAAAGATCACACAGTAACGTCTAGCAAATCCATGTGATGTTGGCCATGTAGCAAGCTTGCAGATGTCTGCTAAACGAATGTTTCCCAGAAAAGCCATAATGGCATGATTCTTACAAGTGGAATGTAGTCAGAGCATTACATGTTTGTGTACTTTTAATAAACCAACTGGCAATATCTGCCTTGAAAATTGGGTTTCACATGTGATGCTTCACAAAAACCACAAAATAGTTGCTGTGTCTGAATGATAGATGTGGTCAAGCGACAGAATCTTGGTGTGCAAAAATAAAAACATGGCTAACTCAACAGGCTGATTAATGTGAAAAGAGGAAACCATTTTGGGCATGAGTATTAGGTTTTTCCACAAAACCACCCCACCTCTATGAAAATGAACAAATGGTTCCTTTATGATCAAAACCTGAAACTCGCAGAGCCTCTTGAGATGTGACAGCAATTATAACAGCTACTTTCCATGTCAAGAATTACATGTCACAGGTGCACAGTGATGGGAGAAGGAGCACTAGTAATTCTGATAAAGAACAATATTGAGGTCCCAAGCTAGTGCTGAAAGGGTCATTTGAGGAATTACTCACTTAAGGCACTCAATGAAGGGCTTGATAACAGGAATCTTAAATAAAGACATATGCTCCCTATTCTGGATAAAGGTTGCTACCACAGCTAAATGTAGACAGACATGTATGCCAATTGCGTGTTTTGCAACTGCTAGAAACAACAATTCCATGCACAGAGACTTTGAGGGTGGGTGTGTGTGGTTACCCATGCAATAGTGTACAAACATTTCTCACTCCGCTGCATACTAGGCATGCGTGCTTTACATATGCTGCTCAGCAGGTTTGAGGTAACCAAACTCTAAGACCTCAGGTACCAGATGGCTAGATTCAGCTGTCTGCGTTCTGGTCCTGTGAACTGATCATGAGTCAGTAGAACCTGTCTCAGTAGGTGTTTTTTGTGTAGGTGTACAGATATCTCCAGAAGCACGGAACATCAAGGTTGCCTCACCCTGGTTGGAGCCACAAGCTTGAGGGTGATTGACACTATCTTTCTCACCAAATATGGAATCAGAAGAAGTGGTAGAAAAGCATAATCAAATATCCCTAACCATTTTATTCTTATTGCATTGCCCTGGGACTGTGGGCACATGGATATCAATGGTGGAGTGCTCCATGGGGAAAGTACCTTGGAGGACATGGGGATACATCTCCAATTTTCTGGACTTGGTTCCTGTTTAGCAGATCCCTAAAGTTGTTGCCCACCACTGGCACATGCTCTGCTAGTATCTAAATATGATGCAAATGACCCAATGCCAAATGTTAGGGGCCACTGAAGACAGCAGGGAGCGAGTGAGTTTTAGATGCAGTACTTTGCTTTCATGATGTCTGTCTTTAAAGTACTGTTTTGCCTTCAATAAGTTTGTAAAATGTTCTGAGAACTAGGCTAATTGCCATAAGTTAGAGTTAATTAATATGGCCACACTGTTCTCACATCCATGTATCTTGTAGAGTGGTACTCCCAAACCCATGAGTGAGGCATCCTTGATAAAGGTCACCTGTGAAAGTGGATTGAAAAACGGCATAATCGGCTACAAGTTTTTGCTGTTTTACCAAAGAAGGAAACAATGAATCAAGGGTAGCACCCATACTAGATCCTACTAGCGACCCTTCACTTGTGACCATTGTCTCACTAGATACACTTACAAAGAGTGCATGTGCAGCCTTGCTCGCAATACTACTGCAAAATATGAAGCCATTACCCCCCGTAGTCTCATTACCGTATTCATCATGAGAGGACACCATGCCTGAAAATGACGCAGAAGCTTTTAGAAGGCTTTCGTTGTGGCAGAATTTAGAACACCATCAAAATGGCTGAACTTGCTGGGGCTTAAATTTTTTTTTTTTTTTACATTAAGGGTGAAACCTAATTTGTCTAACAAAGACAACAAGGTCTCACAGTGTGTGCTAGGCAGTGCTCGTTGCTACTGCTCTTATCACATAGTTGTCTGGCTAAGGAAGGATATGAATGGAGTTTCTGTGCAGCCACTGCAGCTAGATATTCTGCAAACACCCTTAAGGCTTTAGTGAACTTGGTGTGGTTCGGATCTGGTAGTTTTGTCCACTTATCACAAAGAGCAAGAGGCAGCGGTGAGTTAGGTTATGGGGGTGTTAAAGCAGGCATTCTTGAGATCAAGGACCACCACTTAATCCTCTTTGCCAATCAGTGGGATGACATTTTGCAGAGTCACGTGGAAGTGTTTTGACAGGATGTTGCAGTTTATTGGCCTCAGGCCTAGAATCTGTCACTTAGTCCCACCCTTTTTGGGTGTCAAGAAATGAAGGAAGTAGACTCCTTTGCTTTGTGCTGTGGGTGTACAAGTTCAACTGCTACTTTGGCTGGGGCACTTGTACTTCCTCCTTTTGCAGCCGTAGATGCTCAGTACTGAGAATTTGCAAGTAAACCGGTATATTTGGTGGTATGATGTGGATCCTCAGACCGCACCCCTGCCATAAGATGGAGGCCACCAATTTGTTGGAGGTATTTCCTCCACTGTAGAAGGAAGAATCTCAGTCTCCCCCCCCCCCAAATAATTGTGAGGGTTATGGTGGGGGAGTAGCTGCTTCGAGGCAGTGATGCTGTTGTTGCAGTCACCTCTACCCTTGGATATATCATTGCTATGGTGGCAACCCTTGCTGAAGGATATGGGTCCTCTGTGTCCTCAAATGACTGTTGGTGGAGATACTCTTGCCTCTGAGGAAGCACAGAAATTGTAGACCCTCCTCTTCCTTGCTGTTTTTCTGAAGGGAGAACTTGGTATTGAGGTCTGTATGGTCATCATTGCCTTGGCAGTCTCCATGTCCTTCTTTACTTACTCCAGTATTGAAATGAGCTTGTGGGTCAAACAAATGCTCACAGATGAAGGACACATTGAGGAGCTGCTGATGCATTACTAGCCTGAAGCTGGAGACTCCCAGCCACATGATTCACCATAGCAGGATGCTGGTGATCATCTCTGATGAGGGGCTATCAGCAGTGTCAAACAAATGACTGACATTGGCATTGGAGATACATTTTTCTTTTGCCACCAATCATGGCCATTCTGGTGATAAGCTTCAGGGTAAGTGTAAAGTGTATGACTATTTCCATCTCCTCCAAGGACAGTGGTCGAATCTGGTTAGCAGTCAGACTGAACTGGCAATCTCCTCTGTGAAACCAGACACGCTTGCCAGCCACATTACTACTCTCCCTACCTGGGGAGGAGCACCAATGTCTCCTGAGCTACGTCACTCTTTTGAGCCGTGCAGACTACTACTGGGTCAAGCACGACCTGGCCCTGATATAAACCATGTCTTTAGATGCTTTGTGTTTCTTTTTGACCCAGTGTTTGGCAACCCTAGCCTTGACTAGGTCTTTAAAGTTGTCTCTGTGGTCTTATGCTAAGGAGTATTCAAAGCTACTGGAGGTTTCAGTCCTGAAGAGTTTTTTGACCAACAAACTGTCCTCCTCTTGTACTATGTGAAGTTTCACATTGTGGTGCTGTGCTTCTCTCTTTGCAACTGTGTGGTATCGTCAGGAGAAGAGGAAAACCTGACATGGTCGGGGGGGTCTCAGTCTGGATTGTCCGGGGAGGGTCAAGTCGATAATCCTCCCCGAGTGTGAAAGATCATAATATGGATTCCGCTGGGAAATGTGGGCTGTTGTGGTCCGAGTCACTGTGGTTTGACTATGGTGAGGAGTGTGGCAACTAAGTGTGAGGCCAAGGCGGGAGTGGCCGTGTGGAAGGCCAAGGGCCAGAGTGAATTGTGGGGCCCAGTCCCAAACCTTCTCAATAGGGGGTAAAACTATGATCCTGCAAAGTTTGCCCTTCAAAAATAAACCTTCTCCATTTAGAAATTTGGTGTGTGTGTGTGGTTATTTGTGTAAGTGAGGTCTGGTTAGGATTTTTCTAAATGAAAGTATATATGAAAAAAATTCTTCTGCCCCAATAGCAGGCACCTTGGGATAGCTGCAAGGCAACTCAGAGCTCATTAAAATGTAGTAAATTTAGCTTTGCACTTAGGGTTAAATAGAAAGGGTGCACTCTTCATAATATACCTCCCACTCAAACACACACACACACACACACACACACACACACACACACACACACACACAATCTTTCTTCTTCAAACATGACCTCAATCCTTTGGGAGACTCCGTGATGACATTACAAGGTGAGCCTCATTAATAGCACATGTTTAGTCTCCACGAGTCCCTTATCTGACAAAAATCAATATATTTACCATCAGCTTCTACATCTAGACACCAATGCACAACTTTTTATATATTGGCTCCCTTACAGTATTAAAAACTGTGAGCAAAAAGCTGCATGATTTTAACATACATGAAGCCCAGCACACACAATTCAGTACAAACCATGCCTAACTCTTTGTGTACCAGACATATCAACATAACCTTGCCACAGGAACCACAATCTTCACGTGGTGCTTCTCCAGTATCTGGGCTGCGTATTCTATTATAACCTTCTTCCCCTGTATGCCAGATATAACCATAACCTCTCCATAGAACAGACACGAAGAAGCCTCATCTAGTCATTTGTAAGGTGTCAATCCCATTATTAATAAGGAAAACCTCTGACAGTACTGTGGTAAAACATGCTAGTGTTTGTCCATCTAAGGTTTCCCACATATGGGAAAGGCAATCCCTATTCCATGTTAGCACATGCTGAAGAGGGGAAAGACATGTCAAGTTGTGTTACAAATATCATATTTTTACTAAAATGACCTTTCTGTGTTCTAGGCACATAATCAATTTAACCTAGAGCACATAAGGAAAAATATGATCTCCATAGATCTGTCATATTTAAATTATCACTTAGATCAGTGAATGCTGCTATCGGAGATTTAGCTCATTGCCTATCCAGTTCCTCCACATGAAGTATATTAAAATCCAAAACACAGACTGTAGACATTCTGTGGTCAAGGAGCTTTATCCCCAAAACTCTTTTTTACATATCAAGGTGAATTCAGAAATCTTTTTCCCCCCTGCTTGGCAGAGGAGGGGTGTGGTGGGGACACACTGAGATGTATAAAAGGCAAGAATGTTATGATTGTCCTCACGGTTTACCATGCGAGAGCCTAAAAACTGATATGGTGATCTTGCTGTTGCAGTTCAATTCCAACAGACTAGGTAAAAGCTGGAGATTGATAAAACTCACTTTTTCTACAGCACTACTGCTGATTTACGCTCTAGACCTTTATGGGCACTAGCTTTGGACTTGGGCTACTTGAAGCTTCCCTCACCATTGTCGATAACCACAACCCACTCTCCAGCACCCTGCCAACGTCAAATCTTGTTTCAGATCTACCTTGCTCTGCTAATGGCTCATCTACGACCCCTTTCGCGAGAAGAATTTCGAAGTCACAAAGTCAACTTTCCAACGGGATGAATGTGGTCCTGTCCATCACAGTCGACCTTAGCTTTTGACTTTAACCCAGATTTTAACATTTTGGTGTAATTTTGTTAAAATATTCTCTATTTTTCTAAATCAGTTTGGGATTTTTCTTGTGTTGTGGTTTCATTTGATTACTGTTTGAGTACTGCCTCTAAGTGAACCCTGCCTGCTCTATGCTGTAGCAAACAGAGGTTTTAGCACGTTTATTAAGGGGCTTCTGTGGTTTACCAAGATTTTGATTATTTTTAAGTGGGTTCTTACCCCCTTCAAATAATAAATAATTTACTGACAACTAGGATTGAGGGATTAACCATGCCCCGTCAAGCCCCCTAACTCACACTGCAGCAGAGTGCTTTATGTATATTTGGACAACATTAGCTGTGGAATGCGTAAGTTGCATTAATGGTACTTTAGTATCTGTAGGGCTTCAATTTCCCTTAGATTCATACATTCAACAGTCCATGACTGGAACCAACTAGGTAGTAGCTACGTCCCTGAGAGATTAGTCTGGGCACGTTTTAGGGTTGGAAAGGTACCTTTTCAGTCCTTGTGCTACATATTCCATTACAGGGACTTACTTGAGAAAAGCTGCTTCAAAAGTAAGAATTATTTCTGTTCTGGTTTCTTGTTTCATTAGGAAATACGTACTGTAGCACTACCTCAATCCCTAATCCATGGTAGCAACAAGTGATGAACTCTGTATTAGCATTTGAACAACCTGTTCAACAAACTCTAAATCAGGCCCTAAGCTTTCTGGGCATCATTACCCATCACAAATTTCTTGCATAAAAAACACCCTCTTTATGATGACTGTACTTTAACATTTCTCCACCATCAATTTAGAATGGTAATTGTAGGAAAATACATCTTTTTGCGTAGTCACCTCCACTTTTTGATAGATTTTACAATTGTTTTTACTCTGCACACTGGTACCCAGTGTTTGCACTCTAACCCCTAAAATATGTTGAAATTGGTAATAGCCCTAGTTGGCATGGTTAACTTATCTTCAAGTCCCTAGTATATGATACTAAGTGTACCCAGGACCTGCAAATTAAATGTGTCTACTAAACTGCAGCTACTGTGCCACTCCCTACATCCCTACAGTGACAGTGTAGACATGGATGCATGCCTACCAACGTAACAAGGCTGTGCAGTTCTAAAAGTGCAAATTTAACCTGTCAAAATAACCCATTTTGATGGGCTTAAACATTCCTTTTAAATACCGAGAAATCCCACCTAAGTAGGCCTTACTGCACATAAGGCAGGGTGCAGGCTATTTAAATGTAGAACATATGGAAGTTTAATGTTCTTATAGTGAAAAGGCCCCAACAGTTATTTTCATTGCAGCAGAGTTAGCTTTTCTATAGGAACACATTGGGATATAATATTACATGTATTAATGTTATTTCTGACTAGGAAACAGCTCCAAAGTTCATTCATTATTAGAAGCCCAATTCAGGGTGAAGCTGGATTTGTAATTAATATTTTGGGACGGTACTTTTAGAAATTACCTTTTCCCTGCATAAACTCTCTAGAACCCCATTGACATGAGCTCCAACTGGCAGCTTGCACCTGAATAGCCCTCCATGATGAGGTGCAAACTTGCTGTCAGAGCTGAAACAAAAGATTGTGGGGTGTGGGAAGAGTTGTTTTCTCTTGACAGGATGGCTTGTGGGTTGGGCCCAGAAACCTGATTAACTTCAAAGAGCTTCAGTCTCTGTTATTAGGGTAAATGAGACCCATCTATAAGCAAGCCCAGTCTTTTGCTTCGTCTGTGATCACTGTGCAGTGTGACTGTCAATTGCTAGGTGCAGAAACCTCATATCTCTTTGTACATCTGTTGAGGGGACTCAAAGCTGGAGACTAAACTGATATAAGGTACATCACTCTAGAAGAGGCTTTGGCTTGAGAGCCCCCTCAAAGGGACACTTGAAGGAAGAACCATGTCATACCGGTTCTGAAAGCAAAGAGAAAGAATTCACATCCTCTGTCTGCTTCAAATGTATATCAGAGGGAGCAACGACCCCAGCTGTTGCTCCTAGTTATCTATGACCAACGAAGGCTTTGCAGAGTATTCAGGGGTGCTGTGCAACCAGAGCTGGTGTCTTTCTGACAGCCAGCTTCCCAGAGATGAGAGGACATCAACTTAAGTCTTGCTGTGAGAGAACAGGGCTGATTGCAGAGGCCCCCTAATTGTTTGCCCCCATTTTCCACTTTTTGCTGGTGTTTTCCTGACTCTGATGGTGCCCTGGGTACTGCCAACCAGTCCCAGGGCCTGTGCTCTGTGTAAACTCAGTATGCAAGTTAGGCTAATTATAATTAGCTAACTCAACCTACCTATAAGTCCCTAGTATATGGTAGAGCATGTACGTTTAGGGACCCCAGCATAGGTAGTTCACCCATAGGTGCACTGCTGAGGTACCCAGTGTCATTTTAAAGGCAGGCCTGCCTTGCTGGCTGCTTTTAAATTAGTTACATGCAAATTCGACTTTGTAATTAAAAAGTAGTTCCAAAGTCTTAAACTACCTTATTTTTACATATAAGTCACCCCTAAGGTGTGCCCTATGTGCCCAGAGGGCTGGTGCCATGTAACTATAAGCAGGGACCTTATAAAAATAGTTTTATAAGCCCTGGTGAGGTAAAACAGCCAAATTCATTTTTTCCTCATTGTAGTGAATGGCCTTCATAGGCTAGAATGGGGAAGACTTTATTTTAATTTTAAAAGTCCCCTTAAGTAACAGATACCAGACGTTTGGTATCAAATTAATTGTTACTATAAATCCCACAACTTCCAGTTGTGGGATTTAATATAACTTGTTCAGGTAAAGAGTTTTAAACTTTACCTGAAAAGTTGCCAACTTCAGCCCTGTAGTGTTTTTGCTGCTGTGCTCTGATTGGCCAGCCTCTGGCAGACTGGCAAGGCTGCCTTGAGGTGTAAAGTGGCCTGGCTCCACACAAAGAGATGTGCCTGTGGGAGGAGATCTCCCCTCAGCAGATGGTGAAGCAGGAAGGGGGAGGGCTGCCAAATCGGTCTTCAAAGGCAGAGAAGGACATTTGGAGCAACCCAGCAACATACTCACATCCTGCAAACCCAGACAATTAGGTGCCCCCTTGATTAGATTAGGAGAGGGCAGGAGAGGGGTGTGTTTAGGATTTTTAGCCACACCAGTGGGTGGGCTCAGCCAGATGTAACCTCCAAAAATCACTTTCAGCCATGATGGATTTTTGAGGAATGTTGCTCCCTGAGATTGATTTTTGCCACACTTCCCAGGAAGTGGTCATCACAGGGGGAAGGACTCTGCACCTGATTGGAAAACCAGGACCCCCCAGTTTTTCACCCAGGAGCAGGGATACAACTGGCAGACCTGCACCCACACCTCAGATCCCTATCAGATTCCAACAAGGAAGAACTACAGAAGAAGAAGGACTGCCCTGCTGGACCCCTGACCTGCACTTGGACACTGCATTCTGGAGGACTGCACCAGCTGCATACTTGGGCTTCACCACTAAAAGGACTTTACCTGTCTTCTACTGCTTCAAGAAGGGACTCCCTGTTTGCTACAGGTACAAAGTAGCTGCCCAGAGTCCCCTGCATCAAGTCCTGTAAGCAGAGCCCAGCATACCAGTGGCCAGTGGCCATTTGAGGTTTCTGACCAGGTGCATTCTGGGAATTGTAGTCCCAACTCCCAAGGAGCAACTCAGAGCTTCTGGAACCTTGGTTTAAGTTGTGGACACATCAAGGACACAAAAAGGACCTTTGGAAGAAGATCCAGAAGTTTGGAGACGTTTGGAGCAACTCTAAGTTGAAGAGGTGCATTGTGGGAGTTGTAGTCCCAGACCCCAAGAGGCACACCAGAGCCTCTGAACCCTGGGCTGGTGCTGTGGACCTTTTTCCTGAATAAAACACTTCTGAAAGTAAGTGTGACAGTGTTACCCCGTGGGTGGCCTGAACTCTGGACTTTGTTCCTTTCCAGTGTGTGACCTTTTTAACCCTTTGAGTGTCAGTTGCTATAATTCTTTAAAAATTCATATCTCCGGTTCCCCTTATCAGATTTTATTAGTTTTTGTGTCATTTTAAAGCTAAAAAAATATTTCCTATTTTTATAAATTGATTTTGGATTTTTTAACTGTTTCCTGTGTTTTATTTAATTACAGTTTTGTGATATTTGAATGCTTTATGCTTAGTCTCCTAAGTTAAGCCTTGTCGCTCATTGTCAAGCTACCAAGGGTTGAGCTGGGTTTAATTTACTGAGACATGGCTGGACCTAAGTGGAGGTTAGTGGCCTATTGCTAAGTGTAGGTACCTACCTGACTTTGCCAATAACCCATTTTCCAACATTTTTGGTGCGCAGTGGTGGGATCCTGTACTTGTGTTCAGTATCACATTACAGTTTTAAGTAAAACAAATTAAAAATCCTTTAAATTGTCCTAGTGCAAAAAATGTTTTTCATTTGGATTGATTTCAATTATTGAATATTTGTGATTTTTCTAAATTATTGTTTCCAATTTTTGCAAAAAGTTTTTGTTGACACAAAACTAGAGAACCATGGAGCGTGATCTGGCTAGCCTACCCTCACTGACAGTAGTCCAGCTTAGGGGGTTGTGTACTGCAAGGGGGTTGCCTGCAACCACTGACCTCCGGAAGCAGGTCATGAATAAATCCCTGACAGCATGGGCTGAGGCCCAAGAAGTAGGCCCAGAGGAAGCTCCAGAGGAGGAAGCAGCAGGGGAGGATGCTAGCTCCAACCACTCAGGCGAGGGAGGGCATCTGGGCATAAGTGAGGATGAGGAACACCAGTCCTCACTACACACAGTCACTAGGGTCATACCCAAAGATAGCTGGGGGAAGGGGGTCCCTTCAGGAGAAGAGAACCTGTCTCTCAGGGAAAGAGAGCTGAAGGCCCAGCTAGCATTTATAGCTTTGGAGGCAGAGAAGCTGGCCCTAGAAAAGAAAAAGTGGGCAAAGAAAGAGAAAAGAGATGGTGGCAGTGACAGAGATGCTGATGTGTCCATGGGTGGTTTTTTTTGCCCCAGATTACCCAAGGGCGTGGTTCCTGCTTATGTAGAGGGGGATGACATAGACAAGTGGTTGGAGGCCTTTGAGAGGGCACTCCAAATGAGAAGGATTAGGCCTCAGTACTGGGGTTCACTTTTATGGGAGTTGGTCCCCAACTCAGGGAGGGATAGGCTTCTGACCTTAAGTGGGGAGGAGGCAGATTCATTCCCTAGTATGAAGAGGTGCTTAACCAAGAAGTTTGGTCTTACCCCAGAGCAGTATAGGATGAAGTTCAGGGACACCCAGAAGGTCAGTACCCAGCTTTGGGTTGACTTTGTAGACACCTCACTTAAGGCACTAGAGGGCTGGATTCATGGTAACAAAGTAAATACTTATGAGGGGTTATACAATCTGATCATGAGAGAGCACATCTTCACCAATTGTATCCAAGAAAGGTTACGCCAGCATCTAGTGGACTCTAAGCTGACCAACCCTCGAGAGCTAGGGGAGGCAGCTGATGAGTGGATGAGAACCGGGGTGGTTGTCAAGTTCTGGGGGGGGGGGGACTCCAAAAAAGAGGAGGTGGTCAAGGCCCCAGAAACCTAAGGAGGGAGGTGGTAAGCCCACCACAGAGACTCCCTTTGTACCCCAGAACACTAAGAAGGAGGAGAGTAAATCCCACTCCCACCCTGACAAGCAGAGACAGGGAGACCCAGGGTTAAAAAAGCTCTTGGACAGTTAGGCTTGCTTTGACTGTCAGCAGACAGGTCACTTCAGAGGAGATGCAGCCTGTCCAAAAAAGGTGGTTAGCACTGGGCTGTCCAGTGTAGCCATGGAGGAGAACTCCTCAGATGATGAAGTCCTGCCAGCATTGGGCTGGGAGACAGGACCAGATGTTAATCTGGTGATCCCGGAGGGTGGGAGTAGGCACTTTCACCCCTTTCAGGTGAATGGGATCCCTACCACTGGCCTGAGAGACACCTGTGCCGGTCACACTATACTGAGTGACCGGCTAGTGACCCCAGACATGTATGTCCCAGGAGAGACCAGGAAAGTCAGGATAGCCACAGGGGAGGTCACCTCCAAACCTGTAGCCATAGTGCCCCTAGAGAGGGAGGGTATACTTGGCTGGTTTAGGGTGGTAGTCAGTGCTGACCTCCCCCTAGATTGTATCCTGGGCAATGACCTCCCAGAGGCGAGTATGGTCCCAGATGGGGCAGTCGCCCAGGGCCCCCCCCCCCCCCCAACCAAAAGTCCTGGGGAGTCAGTCCCTACATTTAGGAGACAGGGGTCCACAAGAAAAGGAAAGAAGAAAAGGAAGGGTGGGACACTCTTAAAAAGGGTTCCAGGGAGCCAAAGGCCTTCTGCCCCAGTAAGGGGGGAGCCCAGAGTTGGCCCTGGGGAGGCCTCACCTGACCCCAAGAAAGTCCTGAGTAGTCAGGCAGCTGTTCAGATGCAGGGTGTTGCCCCTGCACTGACGGAAGGGAGAGTGGAAGGAGGGTGTCTGCCACAGGAGGTGGTAGCCCCCACTCTAGACAGCAAGAGGGGTGCCAGGGCCCCACAATTGCCCCTAAAGCAGCTCAGCCACCTGTCAGTGGAAAGATTAGGGTGTGGTACTGAGTACTGACAGCTGTCAGTAGCCTCTGCTGGGTGCTGGCCTTCCGGGAAGTGCTTTACTTGGCCTGGGAGGAAGACCCCGGGGCCGAAAGCAAAGTAAGCCCCCTGACCCTGTTGGTCATGGTGGGGTTGCTCAAGTGTTGGGTGACCTCTTTGGGTAAGCTAGGTGTTGCCCTAGCAAAGTTAGGGGTAGGGAAGGTGGGCACCTCACTACCCAAGTTGGCAGAGAGAGAGGAGGCAGACTCCCCTATAGGGAAGTTTCAGTTTGAGATGGGTCCTTTCACTGTTGGGATGGATTCACTACCTAGAGGGAGTGACCATGGCAGGAGGATGTAAGGCAGAGTAGGCCCTGCAAAGGGACAGCCTGTTCTTTTCACCGTCTTCCTTGCCTGACAAGCCAGGAAGACTCTCCAAGGGTTGGGCTGAGTCTCCTGGGTGTGTGGGCTGCGGGGGGGCTTGTCTGAGAGAATGGGGCTGATTGCAGAGGCCCCCTAACTTTTTGCTGGTGTTTTCCTGACTCTGATGGTGCCCTGGGTACTGCTAACCAGTCCCAGGGCCTGTGCTCTGTGTGAACTCAGTATGCAAATTAGGCTAATTATAATTGGCTAAGTCAACCTACCTATAAGTCCCTAGTATATGGCAGGGCATGTAGGTTTAGGGACCCCAGCATAGGTAGTGCACCCATAGGTGCACTGCTGAGGTGCCCCGTGTCATTTTAAAGGTAGGCCTGCCTCGTGGCTGCTTTTAAATTAAAGTTACATGCAAATTCGACTTTGGAATTAAAAGTAGTTCCAAAGTCTTAAACTACCTTATTTTTACATATAAGTCACCCCTAAGGTGTGCCCTATGTGCCCATAGGGCTGGGTGCCATGTAACTATAATCAGGGACCTTATAAAAATAGTTTTATAAGCCCTGGTGAGGTAAAACAGCCAAATTCGTTTTTCCCTCATTGTAGTAAATGGCCTTCATAGGCTAGAATGGGGAAGACTTTATTTTAATTTTAAAAGTCCCCTTAAGTAACAGATACCAGACGTTTGGTATCAAATTAATTGTTACTATAAATCCCACAACTTCCAGTTGTGGGATTTAATATAACTTGTTCAGGTAAAGAGTTTTAAACTTTACCTGAAAAGTTGCCAACTTCAGCCCTGCAGAGTTTTTGCTGCTGTGCTCTGATTGGCCAGCCTCTGGCAGGCTGGCCAGGCTGCCTTGATGAGGTGTGAAGTGGCCTGGCTCCACACAAAGAGATGTGCCTGTGGGAGGAGATCTCCCCTCAGCAGATGGTGAAGCAGGAAGAGGGAGGGCTGCCAAACCGGTCTTCAAAGGCAGAGAAGGACATTTGGAGCAACCCAGCAACACCCTCACATCCTGCAAACCCAGACAATTAGGCGCCCCCTTGATTAGATTAGGAAAGGACAGGAGAGGGGTGTGTTTAGGATTTGTAGCCACACCAGTGGGTGGGCTCAGCCAGATGTAACCTCCAAAAATCACTTTCAGCCATGATGGATTTTTGAGGAATGTTGCTCGCTGGGATTGACTTTTTCCACACTTCCCAGGAAGTGGTCATCACAGGGGGAAGGACCCTTCCCGATTGGAGAACCAGGACCACCCTGTTTTTCACCCAGGAGCAGGGATAAAACTGGCAGATTCCAACAAGGAAGAACTACAGGAGAAGGACTGCCCTGCTGGACCCCTGACCTGCACCAGCACCCTGCACTCTGGAGGACTGCACCAGCTGCACACTTGGGCTTCACCACTAAAAGGACTTTACCTGTCTTCTACTGCTTGAAGAAGGGACTTCCTATTTGCTACAGGTACAAAGGAGCTGCCCAGAGTCCCCTGCATCAAGTCCTGTAAGCAGAGCCCAGCATACCAGCGTCCAGTGGCCATTTGATGATTCTGACCAGGTGCATTCTGGGAATTGTAGTCCCAACTCCCAAGGAGCAACTCAGAGCTTCTGGAACCTTGGATCAAGTTGTGGACACTTCCAGCACACAAAAAGGACCTTTGGAAGAAGATCCAGAAGTTTGGAGACGTTTGGAGCAACTCCATAAGTTGAAAAGGTGCATTGTGGGAGTTGTAGTCCCAGACCCCATGAGGTACACCAGAGCCTCTGAACACTGCGCTGGTGCTGTGGACCATTTTCCTGAATAAAACACTTCTGAAAGTAAGTGTGACAGTGTTACCTCGTGGGTATCCTGAACTCTGGACTTTGTTCCTTTCCAGTGTGACCATTTTGTAACCCTTTGAGCGCTAGTTGCTTCTATGCGCTAGAAAGCAATAATTCTTTAAAAATTCATATCTCTGGTTCCCCTTATCCGATTTTATTCGTTTTTGTGTAATTTTAAAGCTAACAAATATGTCCTATTTTCATAAAATGATTTTTAATTTTTAAACTGCTTCCTGTGTTTTATTTAATTACTGTTTTGTGATATTTGAATACTTTACGCTTAGTCTCCTAAGTAAAGCCTTGTCGCTCGTTGCCAAGCTACCAAGGGTTGAGCTGGGTTTAATTTACTGAGACCTAAGTGGAGGTTAGTGGTCTATTGCTAAGTGTAGTTACCTACCTGCCCTTGCCAATAACCCATTTTCCAACACTTGCCTAGAGGGAACAAAAGTTACTCTCATCTGAACCTGTCTCCTGAGAGAGGGGAAGGAGCCTGCCAAACCTGGAGGAGGTGTGACTGTCCAGGGAGCAACAACCTGCTGGTGTGTGGATCTGCTAGAAGTAGGAATACCGAAACTTGAGCTGAAGAGCATGGGTGAAGTCTCTCCATGCTGGTAGTTTCAGGCAGGAATCACAGACAATGGTCATCACCATTGTAGACATGAACTGTGCCCTAGGCAGACTGTGCTGATTCTAAGAAACTGTGACTGAGGCACACTGTCCTGCTGCCATCAAGAACTGTGCCAGCAGTGGATCGTGCTGCTGAAACCCAAGACTTCTGCGGCTACTCACATCACTACCACTACAACTTTGGATCTTAAAGGATTGAATTTGGCACGGAAGTGCAGATTTTGCACCATAGCCCTGCAAATGGGGTCTGACGGATATTGCAATTTTCTAATGGTTAGCCATAGGTGAATGGACACAGCAATATAATGGCTCACTGTGAATCTGTGACAACTTTTGTCTGGGTGCATTACTAGTCTTTAATGAATATCAGCATGATGTGGATGGTATTGATGAGGCAACTGACAAGTAGTGACAAGAAGTGACTAAAGATAGTTTATTCATAGTAGTGCCTGAAACCCCTTATCTCTCTGGTAAGGAAAATTAAGGCAACTCTTGGGTGAGGCAAATGTTTAGGTTAAATGCATACTATACCTTTGTGTTAGATTTGTTTTATTTTTTCCAATGCAAATCCCGATGAAAAGTGAATTGATGGTACTCAATCCACTGAAAAATTGTGGATTATAACCAAAATTAACACAAAGCTGAGGAATGCTCTGCCTTGCATTACTTTGCATCAAGGGGCGTTCCATGGGTGGTGCATCAATACTCCCAGGCAGCCACTCATTGATTTTGATGCAAATCCCCATCTACAAAGAACTGCAGACCTATGCCTCCTTGAGCCAGGTGTAATGAGAAATGTTTTTATCGCTCCTCAGTTTTCCCTCTGCATTTGTGCTGCATTCTACAGCTCAAATACGAAGTGGGAAATGCTTCAGCTCATAACTGTTGCACTGAAAGAGAGGGCTTCCTGTTCACCTTGCTTTCCACAATGCAGATACTGTTGAACGATGGCATAAGGGTGTCTGCATTGGCACCTAGCAGCCAAAACTGTGCCAGCACAGTGAGAGCAAAGCAGATCCATATTTTAGTAGATATGTAGCTATTCTGCTTTGTGCTGTTTATTTGCTGTGATTTTGCATGATTTTGTTTTTTAGTAATTCTGGGTCGTGTTCCAGAGAAGATTCCTTAACCAATTTTAAAGAATAAGAAATGTGTCTAGGTTATTAATTGTGTGGAAGCATTTAAGCAGGTGAAGAGTGGTATTGCATGAGCTGCTCCTTAAATGTATGTTGTGTGCGTGCTTGCGGGTGAGAGTGTGTTTATATGAGAGAGTGTGTATATTAAGTGTGAATCTATGTGTAAGTATATATTTAAGTGAAAGGGGAGGTCAATGGTCGAGTGATGTCACTTTCACTGCCCCCTGGCCTTTTGGGGAATTGACATTCATGAAGGCAGGTAAGGTATTCTTTATCTGTTTCCTTTGGAACTAGGATCCATAACAGAGGCCTTGTTAGGTGCGGCTCCCCCATTACTTCTCTACCACTACGTTGCAGTTGAGAGCATGGACAGGTGGTTTTGGAGGCCATCAATCACATAAAAAAGATGAGTAAAAAGTAAATCATAAGGATGTTTCTTATCCAGGTGTCTCGAGTGACATAGATAAAATGGTCTAGGCAGGGATGCCTTCTTCGCTGACATGATTTGACGTCCGCCACTCAGTGAAAAACATCTCTGCAATTCGCTTTTACCCATCTATAAGAATAACATTAAATTAGTTCTTGAAACTAACTTGTTCAGTTACATGTTTTTTTTTCCCATTGCAGTGCATTTGGTGAGAGTCCCATAGTAAAGATGTCGGGGCTGGATGGGAGAGGGATGTACTGGACTGTGCAATGTGTTGGTGGAATCCATGTTCCAAGTTTTTTTTTTTAAACATGTAGGAGAAGATCGCTTTACTGCAGTTAGGAAGAGAGCGGTGTTTCGACCTATTCTTGATCAATGAAACCCTTCAACTGCAAAAGCGTCTTCTTTTTAGATTCTCAAAAGGCTAGTATGAAGTGCTGTAGTGTTGCAATAGTAGGGCAAGTATATTAGAACAATAGTATAAGTGCAATAACAAGAGACATAAGCAGCAAGTTTTTTGTTTAGAATTTGGAAGAATTTAGTTGCTGCTACATGGAACGTCAATGTGGAAAAAAGAAGAAATGTCTCGGACTCTGTAAGGCTGTACCTTAAGCCAAATCCAAAGGCTTTAAAAAAAAAATTTTTTAAAAAACTGTTGCAAATGTGTTGTGAACTTCTAATAGTTTTATCTACACGTGTTTCCTCTGGTGCCCAGATGAGCCTTGTAGAAAATTACAAAAATATATATTTCAGTGCCGGTGGGACAGAGTGCTGTGTGAGGGAACAGAGTAAATCAAGTTGCCATTGCTCAACGACAGACTCATTTCCGAAAACCTAAGTAATTCTTGCACATAAAATATTTCTAATCCAACTACGTGGTACAGTACTGTAAATGCAGCTTTCAAATCTAGTTCACCACCGACCTAAGCAGATACTCTATACCAGCAATTTCTGACTTTGTTGATTGCTTTTCACTTCCATGCCATTTTGCAGACTTTCAGATGCACAACATTTTGGTTTCCACAGTGTTCTGTCAGGTAAATCTGCATGCTTCTGCATAACCAAAGAGGTTTCCAACTTGCAATTCATAAGTAATGATTATGGCTATAAGTAGGGATGCCATAATATTTCACTTACTCTATAGGCACTCAATTTGCAGCTTAAACTTACGAAAAGAAAGCAACCCTGCCTAGAAAGTTCTATCAAAGGAACCCAGTTTTCATTGTTTGAATGCTGCTTGCAATTGTTGCTTACTTGTTATGTGAATCCTATTATGGCAACCCTAGGCGTGTTTAGTGGGTGAATAATTTTATGAAGAGGTGGAATCATGGGTTAAACTGCAGTCCAAATATTTTAGGCTTTGGATGACTGTCAGGTAATGGCATGTTCTACTCACACTCTCAACCTGTGGAAACAATCTGCATCTCTGCAATGAGAACAGAATAGGTATACCCTTCATTCTACAGCTACAAACTGAATAGCTGTGGTCAGAAAGAAGGAATCTGATGGATTGGATTAAAGCAATAGAGTTAATTTTAAAAACGAATAGAAGTTGCCAACGCTGAGCTTCCCGATGCACAAGGTATCCAAACACGGCCAGTGATTTTCTGAGTTAGGATGTTTTAATCAAATAACAGGTATGTGTTTCTCTTTAACCTTCAGTGGAAGTGCATACACTGAAATACTACAAACGCATAACAAAGTATCCTTTGGATGGCATAGTGTATTCAAGCAGTTAGTGCACGTTTTATGCAGAAAGGAGTTAAAGCAAGGTTTACATTAAATCGAAATGCAGTTTCGCCACACTTGTCTGCTCAATGGATTTTGGCCTATTCAAAAACGTTCAGCAAAAAAAATGCATTTATTTCAGGTATCAGCGTGAAGAGAGATGATTACTAGAAGAATTTTCCCAAAACTTAAAAATATAACGTTTTCTACCCAGTTTATTTCAAATGTGTTAACTTTATTCAAGCTAAACCATCAGAAGATGTTCTCATTATTGAAACCCAAATATAGCAAACATGAGGCCAATTCTTAAATCTATTTTTAAAAGATCCACATTTCATATGTGTCCTCCAATATTTAAGCACATTAATGTCTTTGAGTTTTGTAAACGTTCTATTTAGAACTCATGAAAATAAATGAGTGGCAAATTTCCATCAATGATTCTGCTGCCACACCCCCCCCGCCCTTCCTATTTCATTTCTAACACACTTTTTTTCCTTGTGGAAATACCTCTCAATTGATATCGCTCTTTCCTTGGAAGACTTATGTTACCCACACTAGCTCAAAATTAAATACTCCATAAAATACACAATACTGGTTTATTTTCTGTGCCAGTAAATTCCATCTGATGGCATAAATGTCCACAAATCTTATTTCCGTGAATCCTGATCTGCCATTTGCACTGAAAGCTGGCACTTTTGCCTATTAAGTTGAAGATGGGTGTTCAAAGAAAAGCTGAGTGTAGGGTTCATAACATTCAATATGAGACTGGGAGATGTTTAGAGAGAGAGAACTTGATTTCCTTTGTTTACACCAACCCACCAGACACCTACACTCTGCATTACTCTCACACATTCCTTGAATCCTCAACAGTAAAACTGGAGGTCGCTCATTCTCCCACATCTCCTCGCTTAACAATATGCTGTATAATATTTTTTACATGGTATTAAATATATTTAACAATTAATGGAGTGGTAAGATAGTATTACGGCTTTGATGTATCATGTTAGTTTAACATTAAATGTGCAGTTTTATTAATGTTTTTGTTTTGTGCCTTTGTATATCGTAGGGATTGGTGTATTTATTTAAATAAATATATTGTGATAAACATTGTATTGGCATGACTATTGTCAATGGACTGTGAAGAAGCTGTTTTTCATTGTCTTTTTTTGCAATTATTTTTTAGAATATAATTGGATGTTTGTTTTATTTTGATTGCTACATTTGAAGTGATGTGTTGCTAATACCATGGGGATGAGACCTATTTTTTTAATTATTGGATGGTTAGTCTTATAATCACTATTTGATGCTGGGCTAAGCATG